>NW_026112222.1:0-85000 GCF_024679095.1 Eriocheir sinensis
ATTAGACGACAACATCATAGCAAGTAAAGACGTGCATACACACATGGAAACACTAAAAGCAGTCCTACACAGACTTCAAGAGGTCGGATTAAAGCTCAAAATCACCAAATGTGAATTTTTAAAGCCTCGGATCAAGTTCTTGGGGCATGTCGTGGACGAATTCGGCATCCATACAGTGGACGACAAAATAAAGGCTATTGCCGAGTTCCCTCAGCCTACGTCTGCGGACACGGTACGGTCTTTCTTGGGTGTCGCAGGTTATTACAGGCCTTTCATTAAGGACTTCGCAGCTCGCGCGAGTCCCCTAACCCATCTTTTAAAGAAAGACGTACCATTTCAGTGGCTCCCAGCTCAACAAACGAGTTTTGAGGATTTAAAGAAAGCGCTTACACGGGCTCCGGTCCTTGTCTTTCCGGATTTCAAGGACCCCTTTCAGCTTTGTACCGACGCTTCGGCTAGTGGAGTAGGAGCCGCGCTGATGCAAACAGATATGTCCGATGTGATAGCGTTCGCCAGTCGAGTACTTACAGCTCCGGAAAAGAACTATTCTGTTACCCACCTAGAGGCTCTTGCCATTGTGTGGGCTCTGAAGCATTTTCGTGACATTGTGATGGGGTACAAAATTGTGGTGTATACGGACCACGCGGCCATAACTGATCTTTTCAAGGGAAAAAACCTACACGGTCGTCTGGCAAGATGGTTCTTAACGATCCAAGCATACAATCCGGAGATAAAATACATCACCGGAAAAACAAATGTGGTCGCAGATGCCTTATCTCGGAATGTTCCGATAGGCGCGATTACCACCCCAGAGGTCATCCACAACTTCACTTCACCTGAGCTACACACTGCTCAGCGTGACCACCCTGTGTGGAAGAGGTTAATTTACGCCCTCGAGTCGGGAGACGAATCAAACCTTCCTGAATTGCCAGTTCCCTTTTCACAATTCTTCCTATCAGAGGACAACCTCCTTTGTAGGTCATGGCCAACCAAACCGGTACCTATAGACCAACTGGTCATCCCAGACATATACGTCCCCGTGACGCTTAAGCTGGTCCATAACACACCCATTGCGGGTCACCCAGGAAGAGACAAGACGCTATCTGTCACCAGACGAAAATTCTACTGGCCCACATTACGGGTTGATGTAGAAAAACATGTCGCACATTGCGTCGTTTGTACTAAGCAATACCCAGTACCAGAGGCGCCATGGGAAATTGTTAATATAGACTTATTACAGCTCCCCCAGAGCCAACATGGTTCGCGCTACTTATTGGTGTGCGTCGACCAGTTCTCTAGGTTTCTAGTTCTAGCGCCTCTCAAGGACAAGACAGCCACACGCGTGGCCCATGCCCTCGTGACTCACGTGTTGTGTCCACATTCGTCTCCTCGAATTCTTTTGAGTGACAATGGCACCGAGTTTAGGAACTCAGTATTGAGCGAAATATGCGCTCAGTTTAACATCACGCAATCCTTCATCACAGCTTACCACCCAGCTGCTAATGGGTTGGCGGAGAGGGCTATAGGAAAATCTTACAGGTCCTCAGGCCTATCGTGAACGATCTCCACGATAATTGGGAGGATTGGCTATCGCATATAGCCGCTTCCATAAATACGTCGGTAAACGACTCTACGGGGAAGTCTCCTACTACATCTTGTATGGGGTGGAGAAACGTCTTCCGTACGACTTCCTAACAACCCCACAGCAACCTCTCTACAACATTGATAGGTACGCACAACAGCAGATGCATATGTTTTCCAAGATACACTCAGAAGTTAGGTGTACGTTAAAAGCTACGAAGGTTGAAATGATGTCAAACAACACAAACAGGCCGTCCTGGTGAATTTCAAAGAGGGTGACACAGTCATGATTAAGCAAGCGGAAAGGAGTTCGAAACTGGGGGCTAAATTTGTGGGTCCTTACCGAGTTGTTCGGAATGTCAGGGGAAATCGGTTCGAGGTTCTCGAGTCGAATAGTGGAGTCAGTCTAGAAGTTCACAGTGATCGTCTGAAAGTAATTCCCTCACCTTTGGACCTTGATATTGGTACTTCCCCCTCAGAGTCAAATGTTCAACAAGATAATCCCAACACCCATAGCTATAACTTGAGACCACGGGTTTAAATACTTCATTTCCACCACTTTCAGATCATGATGTTGCGTTTTCTGACCATCTTGTTGTCCCTCGGCTCCCTGTTTGCAACAACACCCATCCACCTGAAGCCTGGCGCCCTCACGGCACACATAGGAGAGGTCTTCCTCATAGAAGATGTGCTCCTCGTAAAATATCCATATACTTCCTTGACCAACACCACGGACACAATCAGGATAGTCTCAGAAAAACTCCTCGGCATGGCAGACGCCGTACGGGCTACCAAGACTAGGGAATCAAAGGCACCTTCTAGTACCAACTCTCTGACTCTTTTTCAACTACTGGAGGATAGGATTCTGTTCTTACGGGGAAAAGTTGATGAGGTAAACATGGATTATAGTTTTCACTCAGTTCACTCGGGTAAAGAGGGTTGCTCAATATCGTGGGGTCCGCCTCAAAGTTCCTTTTCGGTACGGCTACCGACGAGGACGTTCGCGATTTGCGGGACCACTACGCTCATGTACTTTCCTTTGCTGCTCGAAATCGCAGGGTGATCAATGCCAATTGTAGAAAACTTGCGCAATTGCATACTAACATTGCGGTACTGCTAGAGCAGACAAATAAGATGGTAGAGGTTATCAACATAGTTGTCAAACAGATCGACCAGGTGAATCAGTTTCTCCTCCTAGATCAGGCCTTGCATGTATTGGAAAACGTCATTACCTCCGTCGCAACGGCTAATCAGCAGGTTATTAACATGGTTGATGCAGCGCACGGTAGAGTCACACCTGCCTTGTTCCCTCTACACGATTTGAGAACGACTGTCCAGATCGGGTATCAAAATTATAGCCTGACGCCTTTATTCACCCAGGTCATGAGTCAATATTTTTACCCCTTGATTGAGTCCAGCCTCACCCCTGATGCCATAATCATTCATGTTCCATTTCAGACGGCGGACGTGTTTGAGGCACACGAAATTGTTCCGTTCCCTTTTTCGGCAAAGGACAGTGTGTTGGTCCTGGACACGTCCCCGTCTCTTGTTCTAATCGCGAAGGATTTCGCTCTGTATACAACCGGTAGCAACTCACTCTTCAAGTATTGCAACGAGAAGTTCTTCGGGCGATTCAATTGCTCTGCGTCTCTTTGCCTTCCTTCCAGTTCGGGGAGGGTTTGGGAGATCGCCCTCACCCGCGTGAACGCGTCTGACGCTCTTTCCTGTGCCCTTACAAGCAGCTTACACCGACGCCTGTTTTCCATAAGAACTTTCAGGGTCTGCATTATTTTTATTTCCTCAGTCCTTCGATGTATCGGTCATCTGCCGGGAGGGTACCTCTTATCAACGGATTACTGGTCACTATGCCATAGCGGAAGCATGCTATATCCGCTCCACTAACATAACAACGTACCCGTCCCGGATTCGTCTGGTTTTCACGGCCAATATTTCCCATCGAGTGTTTCCTCTACGGTCTCTCGATGACATTCATTTCTCCAGCATCTCGTATGTGACTAATTCCTTAATTCATTGTCTTTCGCGAACAAAACAGAGTTTGCGGAAACCCTGGAGGAAACGCTGCCTGATTATTTGCATCTCCCTACCTGTACCCTGGATTTTTGTACCAATGTTTCTGATGTTCGTCAGTCTCGTCGTCATGTGCTACCTTATTAGGAGAAACTCTGTCCTGCACGATTATTTGGTTGTGCAGACGCGGCGACTGGATGCCGGAGGCCACTGGCAAGTAGTTTTTCCTTTTCTCAGACAAGTCAGGGGACAGATACCTGGCTGCTCCTATACTTAACATTGTACTGTGTTTCACTACTGTATTTTTTTTTTAGGAGCTAGATCAACGTTTCATTGTCTGTAACTATGCCAGTTGATAGTTTCTTATACATGTGTCCTTATATTTATCTTTTGAGAGGTTTCTTATGTTTCATGTCACACACGTTGTGGTTTCCCTCTCCCTATTTATATTATAATTCCACATCTGTTCTTACATAGCCAGTGTTTTAATATAATTGTATCATCGGCAGTCTGCTTGACAAACTCCCACTATGTATGTTCATGGTACCTAGACTGCTATTTCGATTTTTATATATCGCGAGGTCGCGATCACTGGTAGGTGACCGAGCAGTGTTATAGTAGGATATCAATGTATTATTATTATTTAATATCACCACGAATTAGGCATACAATTGTCAATGGGAAAACCCCACGACAGATAGATCACGCCACCTTATAGGAATGTCGTCCGTCAGTGTTTACCGTCTCAGTTTTGTATACTTAGCACTCCGATGGTGCGTGGAGGTCACCTTGACATACGTGACCAATTGTAACAATTATTTTCCAACCTGTAACTCGCCACTCCTTCACGAGAGTCCGACTGACACACAACGACAGTCGCTCTCGCTCCGTCGCTTCTTGTACATAAAGGCTACGAATATAATTCGCCTTAAGGAAGCTGAAGTCTTAATCAACACCCTTTAAACGCCCCCCGACAAGCCCGTTACACACAAATCTTGATCATGAAGTCCTTGATGAATTTGCACGTAAGAACAGACGCATAAATTTGAGGTAAACCAGTTACAATGTATTGTTGTTGACAGTAACGAATCTAATTCATCTAGTTAATTTTTATTTTATATTAATAAAATACCTGACCCAGTTTCCATGTATCTTGTAAAAATATGTATTACAGCAGCAGCCTGTATAAACGAAGATTATACATGTTATATGAATATAACATTTTTTTCCTTGCCAGTATATTACTTTTTTATCAGAACATTTAGTTCTAGAGTAAGTAGTGTTGTTTCGAGGGTAAATTTTTGCAGTCCAAATTACAGAAATGAACAAGATTTCTCCCCTCTCCACACCCACCATACTTCCCTTCCCTTCTGCCGCCGCTGACTCTCATTCATCACCCCCCTCTCCCTTTTCCTCCACCTCTTCCCTCCCTTCCGTCTCTTCCTGCTCTTCCTCGCATTCTCTCTCCTTGTCCTCCCCCACATCACCTCCCCCCTCCTCTGCTACCACTACCTCCCCCGCCTCCTCCTCCTCCTCCCCCGCCTCCCTCCCTCTCCCCTCCTCCCCTGCCTCCCCCACCACCTCCGCCACCACCTCAGCCACCTCCTCCTCCCCCTCCCCTTCGACGTCATCCTCTTCCTCTCTCCTTCTTCCACTCATCGTCCTCCTCCTCCTCCTCCTCCTCCTCCTCCTCTCCCTCCTCCCCTGCCTCCCCACCACCTCCGCCACCACCTCAGCCACCTCCTCCTCCCCCTCCCCTTCGACGTCATCTCCTCTCTCTCCTTCTTCACTCATCGTCCTCTTCCTCCTCCTCCTCCTCCTCCTCCCCCTCCTCCTCCTCCTCCTCCTCTTCCTCCTCCCACTCCCCTGCTGCCGCCCCTCCCTCTCCTCCTGTAGCGGCTTCCCTTCCGTCTACTGACAAAGTTAATAAGAAGAAAGTACTGGTGGTTGGGGACTCTCAAGTCAGGTTCATTGACAGGTACTTTTGTTCAAGGGATAAGGAAAATAGGCTTCGAGTGTGCTTTCCCGGGGCAGGCATCCAGCACGTATCTAACAGATTGGAGGAAATTTTAGCAGGGGAGGGGACACAGCCAACCGTCTTCTGCAGTTACGGTGGTAATGACATCAGTAAGGTGGGTAGCGAAGAGATATTTCGGCGCTTCAGGGAATCGTTTGCTAAGGTGAGGGACTTCGGGGGGGTGCCGGCTGTTTGTGGGGTTTTGCCGAGGAGGGGGTGGGAGAGGGATAGCTTTCCAGAGCCTTAGCAGTAAACAGCAGGCTGGCGGCCCACTGTAAGCGAAATGGTTGGCTTTTCCTTGACAATTGGGACCTCTTCTACAATAAAGCCACCTTGTATGCCAAGGATGGCGTGCATCTGTCACTCCAGGGGGTGGAGGTTCTCGCAGACTCCCTCGAGCGATCACTTAGCACCCTACATAATTTTTTAGAGTAGGCGAGGGGGGAGGGCCTGTCAATGCATAGCAGACTGGGACCAGGGGCGCAGGAGACATCGAAAGGATATAAGAAAGGATGGGCTAACGGCTTATTACACCAACAGTAGGAGTCTCAGGAACAAGATAGATCTACTGAGGGGGAAAGCATGTGTCGAGAAATTCGACATTATAGCTATCACGGAAACATGGGTGGATACTGCCAACAAAAACTTTGTGTCTCAATATGAAATAGATGGTTACCAGATGTTTCACAAAGATAGAAAGGGAAGAAGGGGAGGGGGGGTGGCACTTAGTGTTAAAGACACATTTAAATGTTCCGCTAACAACTCTATTCAAACAAATAGCGACTCAGAATCAGTTTGGGTGGACGTCCACAAAGGGAAAGACAATCTAATTCTAGGGGTTCTTTACAGGCCACCCAACCTTAGCAGGCAGGACACTGACATATTATTACAAGAGGTAGGCAGGGCGAGCGGGAGCATAAATATCTGCATAATGGGGGATTTTAACTATAGGAATATAGATTGGGAAGGCATGGTGGGTGATCTAGAGTCTGAGGATTTTCTGAAAGTAATACAAGATAATTTTCTCAAGCAGATAGTAACAGAGCCCACCAGGGGTAACAACATTCTGGACTTGGCCTTAACTAACACCGAGTATATGATCAGCGAGCTAGATGTTGAGGGAGAATTAGGTGGCAGTGATCACAAGGAAATTAGGTTTAAATTAGACTGGGCGGTGACCCATGAACTCAACCCTGTGTTGGTGCCTGACTTTAGAAGAGCTGATTATGAGGGGCTCAGAAGACACCTTGAGGAGGTAAATTGGGAAACCTTAGGGCTGGATGAGGGCCAGATCTCAGGGGTGGAACCGGAAAGACAGGGAACCATGTAGAAATGACCTACAATAATTTAGTTAGAGAAATTGCAGAGGGTCAGAGACAGCATATCCCTTACCAAGCACGTAGGAAGGAAAATAACGACCCCAAATGGATGACCCGCAGACTCAAGCATGAAATAGGCTTGAAGAGAGGAATTTATAGAAAAATAAAGAACGGAGAGATCCATCTCAGGGGTAGGGATGTTGAGCCTCGTCAGGTCGGTGAAGAAGAACACCCGCCTAGCAAAAGAAATTATGAGATTAGGGTAGCCAACGCGGCCAAGAGCGATCCCAAGGGCTTCTTTAAATTGTACAGGACGAAAACAAGGGACAGAATTGGACCGTTGAAAACAAACACGGGCGAGCTCGTTGAGAATGGAGAAGATATGAGTCAAATGATGAATGACTATTTCCTCTCAGTTTTCACGCAGGAAAATCTAACAACCATTCCGGAGAGAGTTCAGATATATGAGGGTGACGAGAACGACAAGTTGAGGGATGTGATCATCACTAGGCAAGTAGTCCAGGATGAGATTGGTAGGTTGAGGAAAAACAAATCGCCGGGCCCAGACGAAGTATTCCCAAGGGTTCTGAAAGAGTGCAAGGAAGTCCTTAGTGGCCCTCTTGCCGATATCTTTAAAATGTCGGTAAATTCTGGGTATGTGCCCAATCAATGGAAAGTAGCTAATGTGACGCCGATTTTCAAAAAGGGAGACAAGTCAGCCACCTCAAACTATCGCCCAATTAGCTTAACATCAGTTGTAGGAAAGATTTTTGAGTCAATTATAGCCCGGAGCATTCGGGACCATCTAGAAAAGCATAATTTAATTCATGATTCACAACATGGGGTCACAAAGGGTAGGTCTTGCCTTACTAACCTGTTGTCCTTCTACACTAAAGTAATCGAGGCGGTTGACAGAGATGAAAACTATGACATATTATATCTAGATTTCAGTAAAGCGTTCGACAAAGTCCCTCATCACCGGCTATTACTAAAATTACAGGCTCACGGCGTAGATGGGAAAGTTTTGAGCTGGATCAGGGCGTGGCTTAGTGGTAGGAAGCTGAGAGTGCAAATCAATGGTAGGAAATCTGAGTGGGGCAGTGTTACGAGGAGTCCCACAGGGTCGGTGCTGGGTCCTCTGCTTTTATTATTTACATCAATGACTTGGACACAGGAATTAGTAGCGATGTCAGTAAGTTCGCAGATGATACCAAGATCGGTAGAGTAATCCAATCAGACAGCGACGCTACCGTTCTCCAGGATGAGCTTGACAGACTATATAATTGGGCGAGGAAGTGGCAGATGGAATTCAATGTCAGGAAGTGTAGCATTTTGAGTGTAGGTAGGAATAACCCCTTACACAATTACTCCTTAAATGACACTCTAAGCAGGTCTGGGCGTGAGAGAGACTTAGGAGTCCTAGTGAGTGCTGACCTCCGTCCTAGGGCTCAATCAGGCCTAAAATCGGGCAAACAGAGTACTAGGTTTCATCTCAAGGAGCGTGAGCAATAAGGAGCGCTGAAGTCATCCTCAAACTTTACTTAGCACTAGTTCGACCTCATCTCGATTATGCAGTTCAGTTCTGGTCCCCCTATTATAGAATGGATATCAAGATGTTAGAATCTGTACGGAGGAGGATGACAAAGATGATTCAGGGGGTGAGAAACTTGCTTTATGAAGACAGGCTGAAGCAGTTAAATCTACACTCTCTAGAGGCGAAAGGTTGCGAGGAGACTTGATCGAAGTTTATAAATGGATGAAGGATTTAATAAAGGGGATGTCAATAAAATCTTGAGAGTGAAAGAGCCAGGTAGGACGCGTGGCAATGGTTTAAGTTAGACAAATTCAGATTCCACAAAGACATATGCAAGAATTGGTTCACCAATAGAATGGTGGACGAATGGAACAGGCTTAGGAGCCATGTTGTGGGTGCCAATACCATAGATACATTCAAGAAGAGGTTAGATAAAGCCATGGATGGTGAGGTAAGGTGGGGTTGAGTGTACAGGAGCTGCCTTGTATAGGCCAACCGGCCCTTGCACACTCCTTACGTTCTTATGTTCTTATGTTAAAAGTAATGTTTGCTCAAGTAACATAAAATTAGTACTTTTAAGATTATTTAAATTTCCCAGGTTTATGTTGTACTTATATGCTGCCAATAAACTTCTAAAATGTACAATTTATGTATATGAATTTATCAATACATGTATTTATAAAAAATAACAAATTTACCTAGCGATCTAACCTGAATCCTCAAGCTGTATGGGATCCCTGCGCTTGTAATAATACTGGACGCATGAAAAATTATATATATATATATATATATATATATATATATATATACATATATATATATATATATATATATATATATATATATATATATATATATATATATATATTGGCCCCCCCTTTTCAATTTTCTGGTACGCCGGTGTTTAACGTTATCTCAATGCTAGCACACTAGACGCATCACATTCCCCACACACACACAAGGCACACACAGTGTTTAACGTTATCTCAATGCTAGCACACTAGACGCATCACATTCCCCACACACACACATACTCTAGTCACTGTATTTGTTTATTGTTATCTCAATGACAGCACACTAGACGCATCACATTCCCCACACACACACACACAAGGCACACACAGTGTTTAACGTTATCTCAATGCCAGCACACTAGACGCATCACATTCCCCACACACACACACGGCACACACAGTGTTTAACGTTATCTCAATGCCAGCACACTAGACGCATCACATTCCCCACACACACACACACACAAGGCACACACAGTGTTTAACGTTATCTCAATGCCAGCACACTAGACGCATCACATTCCCCACACACACAAGGCCCACACAGTGTGTAACGTTATCTCAATGCCAGCACACTAGATTTACCACATTCCCCACACACACACACACAAAAGGCACACACAGTGTTTAACGTTATCTCAATGCCAGCACACTAGACGCATCACATTCCCCACACACACACAAGGCACACACAGTGTTTAACGTTATCTCAATGCCAGCACACTAGACGCATCACATTCCCCACACACACACAAGGCACACACAGTGTTTAACGTTATCTCAATGCTAGCACACTAGACGCATCACATTCCCCACACACACACACACAAGGCACACACAGTGTTTAACGTTATCTCAATGCCAGCACACTAGACGCATCACATTCCCCACACACACACAAGGCACACACAGTGTTTAACGTTATCTCAATGCCAGCACACTAGACGCATCACATTCCCCACACACACACAAGGCACACACAGTGTTTAACGTTATCTCAATGCTAGCACACTAGACGCATCACATTCCCCCCACACACAAGGCACACACAGTGTTTAACGTTATCTCAATGCCAGCACACTAGACGCATCACATTCCCCACACACACAATTCCCACACAGTGTTTAAAGATATCTCCATGCAAGAACACTAGACGCATCACCTTCCACACACACCTCCCCGGCACACACACTGACACACGAGGCCGCAGTGTGATGTAAGGAACAACACGACGACTGTAGCTGAGACACAAGGCGAGCTGATCACGCTGAGCACAGCGGCGAGGCGTCACCCTGAATTTGGAGTGTGCTGGAAATAGCGAGGCGGAGCTGTGCTGAGGGAGCAGGGAATGTAGTGTGGGGAACACAACACTTCCTTTGTAACAGTGGTAGTATTTCACGGGCACGGCCCGTACTACTGAATAGGCTTTTCGCTAACACCCATGAAAAAAATAATATCCTCACCTTGATGGATAACAAAACAAGAAAGAAACACACGGAGGCAGGCGACGTCTGGCTCACTTCCTCTCTTTTTCTCTCTTCGTCTTTGTCCTTCATTCAGTCTCCTTCTCTTTTGCTCCGTCTCGTTCATGCCCGCACATGTTCTTGCTCTTCCAGCCCCAACACACTTTCCTTTCCTGTCCCACTGCCAGTCACCGTCTCCTGTCTATTTTATCTAATACCTGCTCGTACATTCTTTCTCTCAGTTTCTTTCTATTCGTGTCTCTCCGTCCCTCCTTCATCTGTTAATATATTCCATTTATTCCTCGTCCTTCATCCGTCTGTATATTATCCCCGTTACTCCTTCAGTCGTCTATATACTCCCCTCCCCCCCATCTCTCTCTCTCTCTCTCTCTCTCTCAGTCCAGCAGTCAGTCAATCAGTCAGTCACTCAGTCAGTTAGCCAGTCAGTTAGATAGTTAACCCGGTAGCAGCGACGGTCCAAATTTGTGGCTTCACCTTGTAGCAGCGACGGGCCAAAATTGTGCCATGATATAACCCCCCCTAAATAGATGATACATAATCTGATCACAAATGCTTGGATATATATTATGAAGTGGTTTGTGTGAGGGTGATTATTCTCATTTTTCTCACTTGGAGGAACCATTAAGAAACATGATCCCCGCTGCTACCTACCGGGTTAACCATTCACTCATTCATTCAGTCAGTCCGTTTGCCATTCATTCATTTATTCATTCAGTCAGTCAGTCAGTCATTTAGTCAGTCAGGCAACCAATCACTTTTTTTACGTAGCCACAGTCAGTCAGTCAGTCAGTCAGTCAGCCAAATCAGTCATTCAATTATACATTAGTTAGTCCGGCAGTCAGACAGTTACGTAGGTAGTCAGACTGCTAGTCAGTCAGTCAGTCAGTCAGTCATTTAGTCAGTCAAGCAATCAGTCAGTTATTTTCGTAGCCACACAGCCAGCGAGTCAGTAAGTCAGTCAGCCACTTACATCAGCATGGTCAGCTAGTCAAGATAAGTCAGTCAGTCAGTCAAGGCATTCAATCAGCCATTCTTAAAGTAAATCAGTCACTCCAGCAGGGAGCGCCATCAAATCCCGGAGTCTGCCTTACAAAAATCCCGTTTTCTATCGTGTGCCGGGGCGGGGCTAAGGCCAGCGTGACCTTGAGGGCGGCTCAGGGATGAATGATGGGCCTTTAAACTCTGCCATGCATGCCGGACCCGAGCCAGTAGCGGCGCCCTGAATCACGCGTCACCGGCTACTTCGGGGGTCATGTTGGTAAACCTTTCGGCGTCCAGGCACACACTGGGCAAGGCTGTCGTGGAGTGGTGGGCGCGTCAGGGGTAGTTTACGGCCCTGGCGGTAGTCTGACGAAGCCTCTGTGATGGGATCTTGAAAATACTCCGGAAAACTCTCGATTACGCGCCCTTCTCGCTGCCTTCGTGGCCTTTGTAAACGTTTGTTGTGAGGTGGAAAGCGTTAAGAATACGAGACTCAGGTCGGCATTGTCAGACGCTTCCGCCTCTCACATCAACTTTTTCAAGGCCCAAAGAGGACATTAATCGGCCTCTAATGAGTGTTCGTTTAGGCTGATGGAACAAAAGAAGGGTCAGACTACCACCAGGGTCATGAAACTACCCCGAGAAATGCCCACAACTCCTACGGAAGCCTTGGCAAACGTGTGCGTGCTTGGGCGACGAAATGTTGACCCTGAATTCTTGAACGTATCAGCCCCATGGCGACTATTTCCCAAAGGCCGCAGGGAAGATGAGCTGGATGATCATGCGCGATTTTCCCGATCAAGATGCGTAAGTCATGAGCAAGTCTGAGGGCCTTATTTTAACAGTATCCGGCTGCCATTACAGCTTCAACATAGAGGATTAACGTGGCTTTCATGGGTGGGTTTCAAGTTGAGGGTGCAGCAGCGGTCGTGTAAACCTCTCACCCGCATCACACACCAGTCCACGGCAAGCCCAGCAACTTGTACGTACGAGAGGCTTATCAAACAAGAGAACTGAGGGGCCAGACGCTTGAAATAGACACTTAAGCGGATAGAGTGATTAGAAAGACTGGTTTCTACTCTCCGAAATGTGTAAATACATCTATACTGCAGGGAAATGGGTAGGCATAGAGATTAGAGCACACAATGACACACACACACACACACACACACACACACACACACACACACACACACACCGTCAGCTGTAAACAGACACACACACAGTGCTGCAGGGATGGGTCAGTAAGGCATCGGCGCCTCGGTTCGCCTGTTTAAAAGCCTCTCGTAGAAGTTTCAGGGTTTTCACGGACTGTCTCGTGATCCCGGTGACAGTCATACACGACCTCTGCACCTTCAACGGGACACCCCCGTGAAAACCCAGTTAATCTTCTCTGTGGGCTTGGAAAATAGTCCTAATCTGAGCCGAGACGTTTAGGAATATGGAACGAACTCACTTCAACCTCGTTTACAGTCTCTCTGTAGATTAGGTAACGCACACACCAGCGGCTTTGAAACAGGCGTAAAAGTAGCTACGTATAGTGATTGTAAGGCTGGTTTATATATCTATAATGCTCTCTCTCTCTCTCACACACACCTTCTCCACGCTGGGCTTAGTGAACGTAAGGAGGAACGGCTTGCAATTTTCCTTCCTAAGTCTGTCAATGGCGAGCGCGAGATATTCATTCACTTCCTCTGTTGTGTTCTTGCCGCTTTGGGAGGCTGAGGCCCAACCTGCGAAGGGAAGGTGAAGTATTGCATGGGAGGCGAGGCTGTCAACGGGAGCCGGGCTAAGGACACGGGCACCTGATAGAAAGGGGAAGGTGAAGTATTGCATGGGAGGGCGAGGCTGTCATCGGGGAGTTCCGGGCTAAGGACACACGGGCACCTGATAGAAAGGGGGAAGGTGAAGTATTGCATGGGAGGGCGAGGCTGTCAACGGGGAGCTCCGGGCTAAGGACACACGGGCACTTGCTTAAGCAGGAACAATAACTTGTAACATATATATTTCTTTTGCAAATTGGGGGCAGACAATGAAAGAGACGGACAATGAGGAAAGAATCAATCGTCTTTGTCCGTCTGTTTACATGTCTTTTTTTTTTCTTACCAAAAAAACTAAAAATATTATGAATATATTTACCAGTTCCACATGGGTGGACATCCCAAACATTTACACATCTCCCTCCACACACACGTGACGGCGTGTGCGCCAAGTGCCGGAGGCGGTGACAGTGAAAACGTAAGAAAGTATTATAGGGTTATGATTATTTTCCAGTTATCACTCCTCCATTTTTCGCACTTCTTGAAAAAATACGTTCATCAGAAATAGAAAAAAAGAGTCTGATAGAAACTGTCAAACTTAATATGTTGTTTGCTCAGCACGTAAAGGAAAATTGAGCTGCTTCTCCGTCACAGACTTACGTAAAAGGTAATTAGCATAGAACACGCACTATTAAACACTCACACACACAAAAACTTCCTTTCTGTGTGTGTGTGTGTGTGTGCTTTCTCATCACATCTGATAATGAAGACGTTGTGGATTGTTTCGACACAGCCACTCAGCGCGGCTGGTCAGCTTAGAGAGAAAGGCGGCGACTCTTCCTCACTCTTCATAAATAAACCGGATCAGCAAAGTAGCTTCCCGCGACGCCGCCGATGAACAACTCTGCGGGGATCCTACCTGCCCGCCGCACCCGCCGCTCCCACTCGTTCTCTGCCTCTGCCCCCGCCCCCCACACCCATCGCGGTGGTCAGAAGTCAAAGGACTGAAAGGAGTGTTATGTAAACCTTTCCCATTTCTTTTCATCGAACTCAGTTAGTCATCAGTCCTCAGTTTAGCCAGTCAGTTAGATAGTTAACCCGGTAGCAGCGACGGTCCAAATTTGGCTTCACCTTGTAGCAGCGACGGGCCAAGGCCATAATTTGTGCCATGATATAACCCCCCTATAGATGATGATACATAATCTGATCACAAATGCTTGGATATATTACAGAAGTGGTTTGTGTGAGGGTGATTTTCTTATTTTCTCACTTGGAGGAACCATTAAGAAACATGATCTGCTGCTTCCTACCGAGTTAACCATTCATTCAGTCAGTCCAGTTTGCCATTCATTTATTTATTCATTCATTCAGTCAGTCAGTCATTTAGTCAGTCAGGCAACCAATCACTTTTTTACGTAGCCACAGAGTCAGTCAATCAGTCAGTCAGCCAAATCGGTCATTCAATTATACATTAGTTAGTCCGGCAGTCAGACAGTTACGTAGGGTAGTCAGACTGCTAGTCGTCAGTCAGTCAGTCAGTCATTAGTCAGTCAGGCATTCAGTCAGTTATTTTCGTAGCCACACAGCCACACAGCAGTAAGTCAGTCAGCCACTTACATCAGCATGGTCAGCTAGTCAAGATAAGTCAGTCAGTCAGGCATTCAATCAGCCATTCTAAAGTAAGTCACTCCAGCAGGGAGCGCCATCAAATCCCGGAGTCTGCCTTACAAAAATCCTGTTTTCTATCGTGTGCCGGGGCGGGGCTAAGGCCAGCGTGACCTTGAGGCGGTGCAGGATGAATGATGGGCCTTTAAACCTGCATGCCGGACCCGAGCCAGTCGCGGCGCCCTGAATCACGCGTCACCGGCTACTTGGGGGTCATGTTGGTAAACCTTTCGCGTCCAGGCACACACTGGGCAAGGCTGTCGTGGAGTGGGCGCGTCCAGGGTAGTTTACGGCCCTGGCGGTAGTCTGACAAGCCTCTGTGATGGGATCTTGAAAATACCCGGAAAACTTTGTAAACGTTTGTTGTGAGGTGGAAAGCGTTAAGAATACGAGACTCAGGTCGGCATTGTCAGACGCTTCCGCCTCTCACATCAACTTTTTCAAGGCCCAAAGAGGACATTAATCGGGCTCTAATGAGTGTTCGTTTAGGCTGATGGAACAAAAGAAGGGTCAGAGTACCACCAGGGTCATGAACATTCTCGAGAATGCCCACAACTCCTACGGAAGCCTTGGCAAACGTGTGCTGTGCTTAAGGACGAAATGTTGACCCCCTGAATTTGAACGTATCAGCCCCCATGGCGACTATTTCCCAAGGCCGCAAGGAAGATGGATGATCATGCGCGATTTTCCTGATCAAGATGCGTAAGTCATGAGCAAGTCTGAGGGCCTTATTTTACAGTATTTAACAGTTTTACTGCTTACTTAGCTTTCGGTTTCAGGGTTTTCAGTTCAGGGTGCAGCAGGTCGTGTAAACCTATCACCAGCATCACAAAACAGTCCACGGAAAGCCCAGCAACTTAGGCACGAGAGGCTTATCAAACAAGAGAACTGAGGGGCCAGACGCTTGAAATAGACACTTAAGCGGATTAGATGACAGCAAGACCGAAATGTGTAAATACATCTATACTGCAGGGAAATGAGCACAGAGACACACACACACACACACACACACACACACACACACACACACACACACACACACACACACACACACACACAGTGCTGCAGGGATGGGTCAGTAAGGCTGCACGGCACGTATTCTTAACGCATCGGCGCCTCGGTTCGCCTGTTTAAAAAGCCTCTCAACCAGGGTTTCACGGACTGTCTCGTGATCCGGTGACAGTATACACGACCTCTGCACCCTCAACGGGACACCCCGTGAAAAACCCAGTTAATCTTCTGTATGGGCTTGGAAAAATAGTCCTAATCTGGAGCCGGATAACGCACACACGGGAACCTGATAACAACCTCGTTACAGTCTCTCTAGATTAGGTAACACACCAGCGGCTTTGAAACAGGCGTAAAAGTAGCATTGCATAGTGATTGTAGGCTCTCTCTCTCTCTCTCTCTCTCTCTCTCTCTCTCTAAGGCTCTCTCTCTCTCTCTCTCTCTCATCTCTCTCCTAAGTCTGACAATGGCACCTGATATAAATTCATTGCATGGGAGGCGAGATATTCATTCATCGGGGAGTGGCAGTGGAGACCCAACCTGCGAAGGGGAAGGTGAAGTATTGCATGGGAGGGCGAGGCTGTCATCGGGGAGTTCCGGGCTAAGGACACACGGGCACTTGCTTAAGCAAGAACAATAACTTGTAACATATATATTTCTGTTGCAACTTGGGGGCAGACAATGAAAGCGACGGACAATGAGGAAAGAAACACTCGTCGTTGTCCGTCTGTTTACCTGTCTGTTTTTTTTCTTACCAAAAAACCTAAAAATCTGATGAATATATTTACCAGTTCCACATGGGTGAACATCCCAAACGTTTACACAGCTCCCTCCACACACACATATGACGGCCGTGCTGCGTGCGCCAAGTGCCGGAGGCGGTGACAGTGAAAACGTGTAAGAAAGTATTAAGGGTTATGATTATTTTCCAGTTATCATTCCTCCATTTTTCGCACTTCTTGAAAAAAAATACGTTCATCAGAAATAGAAAAAAAAGAGTCTGGATAGAAACTGTAAAACTTAATCTGTTGTTTGCTCAGCACGTAAAGGAAAATTGAGCTGCTTCTCCGTCACAGATTTACGTAAAAGGTTAGTACGTACCACGCACACAACACTCACGCACAATAAAACTTCCTTTCTGTGTGTGTGTGTGTGTGTGTGTGTGTGTCTTTCTCATCACATCTGATAATGAAGACGTTGAGGATTGTCTGACACAGCCACTCAGCGCGGCTGGTCAGCTTAGAGAGAAAGGCGGCGACGCTCTCCTCACTCGTCATAAATAAAAGCGGATCAGCAAAGTAGCTTCTCCCGCGACGCCGCCGATGAACAACTCTGCGGGGGGTCCTACCTGCCCGCCGCACCCCGCCAAGCTCCCCCCCTGCCCCCCCCGCCCCCACACCCGCTCCATCCGTCCCATCGCGGTGGTCAGAAGGTCAAAGGGACTGAAAGGAGTGTTATGTAAACCTTTCCCATTTTTTTCATAAAGACAGGTGTGCTAGGATAATGTGCTGGAAAAAAGGTCTGTCAAAGATAAATCCGTGGAACTCAGTATTCAAGTATTATTCATTGGTGAAAGCTGTTAGTGACAGACTGGTAGGCATCTGGGCATACAGACAGACGAACAACGGACAGATACACACAACTAGAGACAAAGACATGAAAGAACACACACACACACACACACACACACACACACACACACACACACACACACACACACACACACACACACACACGCTCTCTCTCTCTCTCAAAAGAAGCTGACAATTTTAAACCCCCGGTTGACCAGGCGTTTCAAATTAAGTATTTATGGAGAAACTACTCACTGCCCGTAACTCTTGGACGCTTCTTCACACACAGCCTTCTCCAAGGTATGCGATAAATACATTACTGCGAGAAATGTTTTCACCGTAACTCGTGTGGCTTTCCTTCATTCCTTGATTGCGGGGGAAAGTTCAGGAAAGTATAGAATTATGTAACCATCACCGTCACAGCTCGCCGCCCTTTCCTCTCCCAGCTGAAAGCTTGAGAAATGTGTGGTCGCCTCATCCCAAACGCCAAATAAAATAACGGCAACGTTTTGAAGCCTTCCTTTAGTAGGCGCCAGACGTAAAGAATTCGACGGGAAGTGTCGACTGGATTCGGCGGTCAGTAAGGAATTCTAAGGATTATTTATATTTTTTTCTTACCGGTGAAGAGGTATGGATTAAGTCGGGAGGTTGCAACTCACTGGGATCTGCTTAATAAAATCAACCTTTCATTGAGGGAAGTCGACCTCGGTAGGTAGATAAGGTTAAGCTGACAGTAAGGTTGTGGCTTAATGTCATACTTCTCGGTGTGCCGCGGATTATAGGCGAGATAAGTGAAGGAATCACCCACGGCCGCCTCCTGCCTCCTTACTCGTCGAATGATCAAGGGGCAGGAACCTCTAAGGCGATGGCAGATGTATTGTTAGACTTAGAAAAGAGTCAGAGTTCAGTGCGAACCTTGTGTAACCTGTTAGTGAGAGGGGAAAGGGGTCTGAAGGAAGGAAGGAAGATTTGATAAAACTAAAGAGTGGAATTTGATTGGAATAAACTTACATGACTCAGCACTGGAAACTTCATTGGCTAACTATGATGAAGTTTTCGTAAGTGCTGGTGAGACCCCGTTAATTACTGCTTGGTGGAATTTCACGGTCGGGAGGTGAGGTTGGCTCGCCCTACAAGTAACGCTGAAATAATGAGTTTCTTTGAAGTCGGCCGCACACCGGAGCAGTTTGTTCACGAGCTGCATAATAATATGTAAACTTTTCCCCAGTAAAAATGATGAGTTACCTTTTGTGTTGTAATATTAACTTAAACGCACATGGGTGGTTTTAATCCCCCCCCCTAAGCATTCTTCTCTGTTTTCCCGGTATTTTATCTCTATAGACCTACTTGGTACTTTGGGAGACCACTAATAAATAAACACTTATAAGCATCTAACAAATAATTATTTCCGTTGCAGGAGCCAAGATGGCGGCGAGCCCTTGCCGTGGTGCAGGGCGTGGCGTCCAAGGGGTACTGGCTGCTCCTGCTGCTTCTCTTGCTGCTGCTGCCGCCACCACAGGCCGCCGCCGCCGGGCCCCCCGCGGAGAGCCAAGGTGAGTCTCCGCCCGTCACGCCAGAGGAGGTGCCGGACGTGGAAGTCTTGGGGCAGGAGGAGTATAGTTACAATACCAGCAGCGTCCAGGGCGACTCTCCGCTCCTGCCTGACGACGCCGACGATTTCCTTCCGCCCATCATATCAACGGAGGCGCCCTTGGAGAACCCGAGTCCGTCAGGTGAGGTGCGGCTGCCTGGCCCGCCCGCTGCTGCCTGCTGTCTCGCCGCACGGCCTCCACTAACACCTGACTCGGGCGGCGCTGGGGATGCGGGTGGTGGTTGTATTAATGGTTGTTGTTGTTGTTGTTGTTGTTTGTGGTGGTGGTGGTGGTGGAGGTGGTACTATATAGTGCTGGTAATGGTATTGTTGTTGGTACTAATATTGGTAATGATATTCCTGTTGATATCAGTGGTGTTGATGGTGGTAAGATTAATATTGTCATTGGTATTGGAATTTTATGGTTTATGGAGGTAGTGATGATAGTGATGGTGGAAGTATTTTGTGTGATAGTTGATGGTGGTGGTCATGTTGCCGCTACTGCTTGTGGTGGGGGCGGGTGACAGGGCTGTTGATAAACTATAAAGGAATAGATAGAATATTCTTAATTCTTTTGAATGGCAACTATTCGCAAATAAATCTTGATAAGTAAGAAAAAATAACCGTGCTTAACTTTTCTTTCATGCACAATGCGTGGATAACATGCCTTGGGTTCTTCATACATTAGTTATTTCCCAGTGTGTCGCGTAGGTACTCTTTCCCTCCATATCTGTTCCCTTTATCCCGTGTCCGTCCATTGCGATTTCTTAATTTTAGTTGCCTTTCTACCTACTACACCCCTGGATTGTTACTAATGAGACCAGAATACATCCAATACCTACTTGCTCTATTATTATTATTATTATTATTATTATTATTACTATTATCATCATCATCGTATATAGTAGAAGTATTTCAAGTATGCCTATGCCTCTCCATATTGTACTCAGTCTTTCATCGCTAAATACAAAGTTCTCATTTACTACTCAACGGCAGGTTTTATAGTTTTTCACCTTCTTTGAATTCCACATATAGTACTTTACACCCAATTACTTTTTTTGCTTTGCACATTTGCGTCAAATTATTACTATCAGTGGACATCAGATTGTTGGATCATTATTACAGTAAATATGAGATATATGGATAATTTTTAGAGGTGTTCATCATCAAGTAAAGTGCTTCGTGGAAAATTGATATCATAGGAATAAGGTCTGGAAACACGTAGTTGGAACTTGGTGTATGGGCGCTGTGCTGAGTTTTTCCGTGGCTATGGTCTAAGAGTCTTGAGGAGCTGTCAAAGGGAAATCAAGAATGAGCTCGGGAGGCAGCATGAGCCACGAATAGATGGCGTCACTATAAACACTTGCCTGCGCCACGGTGGGCTCGAGCCGACTACCAGGCCCCCAAAGAAAGCCTACCGGCACCATAGGCCAAGATGTAAAAAAATATATAAATAAAGGTAGTAGCAATAGTAGTAGTAGTAGTAGTAGTAGTAGTAGCAGTAGTAGTAGTAGTAGTAGTAGTAGTAGTAGTAGTAGTAGTAGTAGTAGTAGTAGTAGTAGTAGTAGTAGTAGTAGTAGTTTTCTTGTACTGTTTTCCAATGTATTTAAAAAGGTGTAATGTACAATATGACCGTAACTGGTGAGTAAAGGAACGCGTGCCGTAAAAAGGGTTGCCCTTAACGTCTAAATTTGCATTCCCTGGAAAGGCGGACGTTGCGAGTAGACTTCATTAAAGTTTATAGATGGGTGACGGCCTTTAATGAGGGTCTGCTCGTAAAAGGGCATGCACTCTTAGCCATGGGTCGTTAGATCAATATAGATTTGTTAAACATGCAGGCAGGAATTGGTTTGCTAATAGAATGGTAGTCGAATGGAAGAGGCTTGACAGTCGTGCATGTGGTGAATTTCACTGTGATAGGCACACTATTATTAATAGGTAAGGTAAATTCATTAATAGGATAATAGTTTTATTGTAAAGGTTTTCATTGATAAGAAAAGAAATACAGCTGGAGCTCCTCCCCTGAAGGTGTAATAAGAGCGACGGTCACTGAAGGGTGTCTCGCTCCCCGGGAGTGTGGCTCACGATGTGGCTCGCGCCTGCGCCGGGGCTCACTGGTGAGTGTGTTACCAGGCTGCTTAGTGAAGCATGACAATTTACACAACGACAGCACAGATGGCCGTGACGTCCAGGAAGGCATCAGTTTCTACGAACCAGTCATCACTGGTCATCATCTCGAAGGCTGCCCATGCATCATCAGCCTCTTCGGTGATGGCGGCCACCAATTCGGCGGATGGGCATGGATCATCAGCCTCTTCGGTGATGGCGGCCACCAATTCGGCGGATGCCCATGGATCATCAGCCTCATCAGACGAGTCATCACGGGTCGTCACTTCCAAGAGTGCCCATGGATCATCAGCCTCATCAGACGAGTCATCACGGGTCGTCACTTCAAAGAGTGCCCATGGATCATCAGCCTCATCAGACGAGTCATCACGGGTCGTCACTTCAAAGAGTGCCCATGGATCATCAGCCTCATCGGTGATGGCGGTCACCACCGGCGGATGCCCATGGATCATCAGCCCACGGACCAGTCATCACGGGTCATTGCTTCAAAGGCTGCCCATGAATCATCAGCCTCGACCATAGCAGCGGAGGTCACCAAGTCTGGGGCTGCCCATGAATCATCAGCCTCCACGGACCAGTCATCACGGGTCATTGCTTCAAAGGCTGCCCATGAATTATCAGCCTCGACCATAGCTGCGGAGGTCACCAAGTCTGGGGCTGCCCATGAATCATCAGCCTCCACGGACCAGTCATCACGGGTCATTGCTTCAAAGGCTGCCCATGAATCATCAGCCTCGACCATAGCAGCGGAGGTCACCAAGTCTGGGGCTGCCCATGAAACATCAGCCTCCACGGACCAGTCATCACGGGTCATTGCTTCAAAGGCTGCCCATGAATTATCAGCCTCGACCATAGCAGCGGAGGTCACCAAGTCTGGGGCTGCCCATGAAACATCAGCCTCCACGGACCAGTCATCACGGGTCATTGCTTCAAAGGCTGCCCATGAATTATCAGCCTCGACCATAGCAGCGGAGGTCACCAAGTCTGGGGCTGCCCATGAATCATCAGCCTCCACGGACCAGTCATCACGGGTCATTGCTTCAAAGGCTGCCCATGAATTATCAGCCTCGACCATAGCAGCGGAGGTCACCAAGTCTGGGGCTGCCCATGAAACATCAGCCTCCACGGACCAGTCATCATGGGTTGTCACTTCAAAGGCTGCCCATGCATCAGCCTCGACCATAGCAGCGGAGGTCACCAAGTTTGGGGCTGCCCATGAAACATCAGCCTCCACGGACCAGTCATCATGGGTCGTCACTTCAAAGGCTGCCCATGCATCAGCCTCATCGGTCCTGGCCACCCGTCAGTGGCCGCACGCGGTGCAGGGCTCACGCCCGGACGGGCTCGCCACACCGCCTCCCGTTGCACTGAGACTGCTGAAGACGGGCCCGTCATCACAGAAGAGAGAGAAGTGGAGGCCGCTGATGTTGTCCAGCAGCCAGGCCAGTGGGATGGAAGAGGTGAAGACTGGCTTCCTAAGCGAGGCACATTGCACCTTGACGGCCGCGTTGCCGTCTTTCTTGCACAGCTTCGCCAAGGGCACACGCAGCTCACCCTCGGCGTGGCAGCCTTGAATCCCTGCGACGCAAGACCATCCTTCCACGGGGAGCTTGACGGAGGCGACCGTACGCCTCCTCTTCAGGCAGGAGGTGGAGTCCTTGCACGAGAGCTTGATGGAGTCCACCAGGGAGGAGCCTCGCTCCAGGGTTACCCACACGTTGAATTTCTGTCGAGATGCAGAGTTTCCCATCGTTGCTTCGATGTGATATAAAAAATATCCGTATATCGAGGAAATCGGTGTTAGGTAATAAAGGAGGTGCTATGTCCATGAAGACCGACTGGCCTCCAGCAAATTCTTTCTGCTGTAATCTTGCCTAGTCGGCTAAGTAGTGCAGTTCACGCGTCGGATGGCGGGTGACAGGGCTGCAGCAACACGCTTCTTCATGTTGTTAAATAATAATTAACAATATAAAGGAAAATTCAAATTGTCTAGTGAGAGAGAGAGAGAGAGAGAGAGAGAGAGAGAGAGAGAGAGAGAGAGAGAGAGAGAGAGAGAGAGAGAGAGAGAGAGAGAGAGAGAGAGAGAGAGAGAGAGAGAGAAACAAAGAGGAAGAATTTAACCTCAGGAACGAAGAATATAAAGAAGTGCAAGTGGTACTAGTGATTATCGGTAGGTGTCAAAAAGACAATCTCAGGGCGCCTCCAAGCACACACACACACACACACACACACACACACACACACACACACACACACAGCCACATCTATGTGGTGGAGACTAGTCGTGATGAGGACAGTAGGTGTTTGGTGGTGGTGTTGGTGGTGGTGGTGGTATACTTAGGGAAAGGTCGTAAATTGCTGAACAGGTTTCCCCAGCGGCAAGAGTGGCCTGCCAATGGGAAGATGTTGAAATTTGTGCAGAAGTGTCCTGCGGCTAAAACAAAAACTGTGGAATGTGTTTGGACAAAGTTAACGAAGGAGATAAGCGTGCGAGATACAATATTGTGACGTGCGTGTGTGTGTGTGTGTGTGTGTGTGTGTGTGTGAGAGAGAGAGAGAGAGAGAGAGAGAGAGAGAGAGAGAGAGAGAGAGACTGCTGGAAGGGATTAAAAAGAGAACAACGCAATATACTCTTCCGCAAAAACCTGATCCATCCGATAGAGCCTTCACCTGCCGCCCGGCGTCCTAATTGTTACACTCGCCGAGGACCGCCGCGCTGATTGGTGACCTTATAAGTGCGTCGCAGCCACCAAAGGAATTGAACGTTTTGACCGTAGAAAATTCAAAACTACCGCTCCTCAGCTGACTTTATCGGCAATTGGCTTTTTTCTCCGCCAATGGCTGGCTCTCCCTTCCCTTACGCGTCCTGTCAAGAGGGCACTTTTCTCGCCTAGTTGTTCACTGTTACTCTGATGCGTTACGTAACATGGCTCTAAGGAAAGTGTCTGCTGCACTGCACAGGTGTACGTTCAATAAATGGGCACCTGGGGAAACGTGGAGATTATAAATTGTGGTGCCTCGCACATGACACCGGACCTGTACCCGGGCAGCACCCGCCACGTGCTCTTTGGCCAGCGAGAGAGAGACGAGCACCGACGCCACGCGCAGCTGTAGCATGTGACTCCACCTGTACCTGTTATTTCTCTGCCGAACAGTTCTAATTACGGCCGTCAGCAGATCGCTGGCCGAGGCCTCCTGTCACGTGCCACTTCTTAAACGCAACATCAGCACGCGCCGGAGGGGGAAATGCAAGATTCAAGAGGTGGTCATAGTTCTGTATAAAACTAAACAGCTGACACTCTCTCTCTCTCTCTCTCTCTCTCTCTCTCTCCTTGATTGTTATGCAGTTTTCGTTTGAATTTTACTATAAAACAATAACCCACGCACACATAGCTATCACAGACTAATTTGAAAACTTATTTAAGAGATCATTTATAACCTTTATTAGTTTTAATATAAAGTATAAATTATTATATTAGCTCAGTATGGAAACGATTACAACGTGGCGGCGCCCGGCCTGGTGGGCCTGGCAGCTCGTGTGGCTCTGCTCCTCTCGTCCCTTGCCCCACGCCCCGCGATGCGTAGGCTTGTCTCTACACGGCCTCGGGCACTCAGAGACAGGTGTCCAAACAGATCCTAGACTCGCCAATATGGTTCAAGTTTATGGTGTTGATAAAATATATATTAAGATGTCATTCTTGACATTTTTCTACTGGAGAACTTTGTTTGGATTGAGATTTCGCTGCCTGTTAGCGCAGATTTATAAGATGGGAATTCTGGTAATGATGTGGAAAAGGCGTTCATCACCGCTGCATTCTGGTAGCCTGGCAGATTATTACTATTTTTGTCAACAGCAAATATAAAATAACTAACTGACTAGGTAAATATAATCTTATGATCATTCAAGAAGATAAATTATAAAAAATTGCAAAATTGTCAAGTGGGTGTATATATATGTCTATAAATTCATAATATATATAATTATATATATATATATATATATATATATATATATATATATATATATATATATATATATATATATATATATATATATATATATATATATATATATATATATATATATATATATATATATATATATATATATATATATATATATATATATATATATATATATATATATATATATATATATATATATATATATATATATATATATATATATATATATATATATATATATATATATATATATATATATATATATATATATATATATATATATATATATATATATATATATATATATATATATATATATATATATATATATATATATATATATATATATATATATATATATATATATATATATATATATATATATATATATATATATATATATATATATACATATGAAGGAGGGAGGGAAGGTGAGAATCCTGAAACAGAGGGTGATTTGGAGATAAACAAGGACCAAGTACTGATGGTGATAATGATAGTAACGACTACGATGATAATGTGGGCAAGGATGATGATGGTGATGACAGTGACAACGGTGGTGGCATCATGGAGCGATGGCAATGATAAGGTGACTAAGATCGGCCAGGGGAGGAGTGGTGGAGGTTATCGAGCTGGAGACTGTGCTCGGTATCATAAGACACTTTCGCTTCTCACATCAGCTATTTCTAAAGGTCAAAGATGGGTCCTTCGGGTTCTAATAAGTGTTTCTTCAGGTTCATGGTGCAGAAGAAGGGTCAAACTAACACCAGTGTCATAAACTACTACTGAAATGCCCACACCTGCTACGAAACCCTTATAAAATATGCGTACTTGGGTGACGAGGTGTCTTATAATACGACCCATGTTATAGTTCTTCGGAGATGGTGGGAATGGTGTGCGGAGCTCATTGAAATACTGAATAATTATTTCATCTGACGCAAGAATAACTAGCAATGAGGCACGAAATCTTCCCACTCAGGTGTTGCTCCGGCGATTTTTTTTACAGATATGGAGACAGTTCAAGGGCGTGAAAAAAAAGAAAACAATAATGAAAAAGAAGCCCGCCACTTACTGCTCCCGAGTAGAGTACATAGGAGTGGCCAAAAAGTTGTACAAGTCACTCCACGACATTCAACTCTCCCTTTCCGCTGCTCCCAATTTTCTTCCTTATTTTTTTTCCGTCCTCCGCTCCCAGACTCGAGGATCGTATGTAGTTTTCGCCCTCATCTTAATTAATATATGTAGATTTATTAATGTGTAGTACCCGTATCCGCTTACAGAATATAATAGGTAGCAGGTGGCAGTGAGGTGATCTGTCAACTAGAAACCGTGTGACTGGCACCTCTGATAAGCTCAAGAATAATAATATGAAAATAAAACGAATTCGCCCAGCAGTCCACCCGCCTCTCCCAAACCCCATGTCGCACTCAGGCTCCGAGCATTATCGGACACGTGATTCTTTACAATGCCCTTCCCTAGACATTTACCATAACATTTACCTTACAATTACCTCACAGTACCCTTACATTTCCTACGGTCAGACGAGGCAAACACAAGTCCGTGCTGACATAATACTACATGGCATACATTGTTCTGCGACGCGAAATTGTCTCTCTCGCCTCCAATAAGCTCGCCTAGGCCTTATGGACAGCTGTTGCCATCCAAGTTAGCCCAGACGTTGGTTGTGCGTGGGACGGCTGCATCAAACCCGGGTGTTGATGCGGCGAGGACAAAGTTGTTAAAGTAATACCGCTGCTCACCCGTGGGTATCGAGACGGTTCATCGGGATATCCGTGTGTGTGTGTGTGTGTGTGTGTGTGTGTGTGTGTGTGTGTGTGTGTGTGTGTGTGTGTGTGTGTGTGTGTGTGTGCTGATGTACAGATAGATGCATAGAAAATAACATAATATATAACATAAGAGAAATATATCATGATGATAAGGGGGGGGGGGTACTCTAGGAGTTTGTTGAAAGGAGCTGCCGTATCATCGCTAACCTTTCCTGTAGTCCTCGCGCCGCTAGAGTGGACGTAGTAATGCCAGCAGCGTGGCGGCCTTTGGCGTTTGTTTGGGATCCCAGTACTCAAAGAACAAGCGCAAGACTGTGGCAGAATCTGGTTTGGACTCCTTCCCAGTAAATAGGTGAGTGAATGTTTTACAAGGATGAAATTTAACTAAGCACAGGTGTTTTGTCTGCCTAACTGTCCCTGTCATTTATACCTATTGTGTGGCTCACTCGTATCGTTGTCACTCTTTTGATTTGTATGCATTTCCTATATTTTCTCATTTCGTCGTCTCATATAATTCATAACATTATTTTTTATGATTAGGTAATCGCTGAAGTTATCGATGATAGTGATTATTTATTAACTGGCAAGTACTCGTACCTCAGGAATCTGTACCTTCTCCCAGCGTGGCTTCTCATACAACCGTCATAATACAAGGAAAGGGATGAAAACGAGCTACACTCGTCATCTTCAGGATAGTTCGGTAATTAGTCACGTGGTGGCTGCCGTGATGGAAGGAAAGGAAACACGGCGGGTAACTTTTCAGAGATTTCAACTCCACAAAGAAATTATCGAAAAACCAAAGTTTGCAATAATGCTAGAATCGATGACGGGAAAAAAAGTTAAAGAATTCCTTTTGTAATTTTTTCATCTTTTCGTTTGCAAAAGAGTTGTAATTACCCGGGAGAAATTGTGAATTACGTAGACCTGTGGATACTAAATGGACTTGTTGGAATGGGTTGGGTAACTTATTCCTGGTAAGATAAAGGTGAGGTCCCGCACGAGCATATAAAAAAGGGTGAATCGCGCCATCCGCGTGTGGAGTAGGATACCTATTCCTTTATCGCCAGTATTCTCCTCAGTCATGGTTAACCTTGTAGTCACTGTAGGCCTCGGGGCTGGCCAGGTATGAATGAGATCGTCACTTGGGGTTCCACTCACACAGCTCTCTTGGACAGAGTGGAGTCTAACGGCCATAGTGTTAGTCTTCCCCATTCCCTTTCCGTCCCCATCCCCATACGCGGGACTGGGGTATGGATAAGCCGCCCCGTCACCTTCCCATCCCCGGGACAGATATGAGGCACCAATCCGCACGTCATAATAATGTTGGCAGCACTTTCAAATCAATAATTACAGAAAACGAGATAAATAATGCATTTTTTAGACAACATTGTATTCATATACATTATATCTC
The DNA here is from genome assembly GCF_024679095.1 of Eriocheir sinensis. NCBI lineage: Eukaryota > Metazoa > Arthropoda > Malacostraca > Decapoda > Varunidae > Eriocheir > Eriocheir sinensis. The sequence continues at coordinate 28,625 of NW_026112222.1, forward strand.
ATAAAACAAAACAATAGCGTTGTTGATCTACAAGTAAATAACAAGTAACGCGGGTAAGTTAATTTATGAGACAGGTTGGTATCCATGACTCGTCACACACCTGGACAGCCACACCGGGGTTGCCAGGTCGTGTCATTTATGGCATTTTTGTCTTAAATCAAGGTGGTGGCCAAGAAATACCCTTTTTTATGGTATATGTTAAGTATTCCCATAATAATTCCATATTTAGTTATCAATCTGCCGTCTTTTGCCATTCTTGGGGACAATTATAAATGAATTTTCAGGAATAACTTTACGTTTACAATCAAATGGAAACACCACAGACTTTACAAACTAAAAATATATATCAACTTTAGCGAAGTTTGCGACATAATATCAGTCATACAAATATTCTGATACTTTTCAATATATGTCCTTCTATAATAACAAATAGAACACTATTTACTCGTGGAATATACGAAGGAAAAGCCGAAGATGTCCTGCTCTCTACCCCGCGGAGTCAACACTTTTCCCACCCCATCCGCACCCTCACGGGTAGCGTAAAGCAACCCCAACCACATGGGGACGCTTTACACTACGGTCTGTGGCCACGGGTAAGGGATGGGGATGGGATGGGAATGGCGAAGTCTAACACTATGGCCGTAAGGCTCCTCGTATCATCAGCTCCCTTCCTCTTACTTACAGTCTTCTACCTCTTAAATTCCGCCGCCATGTTGCATCTCTTTCTATCTTTTATCGATATTTCCATGCTGACTGCTCTTCTGAACTTACTAACTGCATGCCTCCCCCCCTCCCGCGGCCCCGATTCACACGAAACGAAACAAATTCAGTGAAGGGAGTATTGTTATAACATGGGTAAACTATGAGTGAATATTGTTGTTCTTGAGAAAACTAGTTGGTCCATCTATCCCTGGTACAGTTTCCACGTTTAAGTTTAGACTGAAGACAAGACTTTATATGCATCTTGAGTTGTTCGAGTGAAGTAAATAGTTCGGGTGAGAGGCTGACTTTATGAATATTAAGACCATGATGCTACTTTCTTTTCCTGTTTATTTGGTTTTGAGGACGGGTGCATATATATGTGTGTGTGTGTGTGTGTGTGTGTGTGTGTGTGTTTAGGCGAATAAAAAAAATAATAAGATTGACTGCTGATCTGTCCGTGCAGGCCGTGTTCACATGAGCAACCTGAAATCAACGTGCAGGCTGTGAGTAGTGGAATCTAATTGTGGTATTACCGTGCTAAATACAGCCATTATGTCGGTAAATTTATGGTGAACTATTCCTTATAGAGTTTAAGTTTTCTCATAGTCTTGAATCCATCTCACCTTTTTTAACAGACCAAAGGCCCAATATATGTATAGTTCAGTTGCCGCCTGGATTGTATTACCTTGTAGCGTGCTGCCGTTGTTGGTTGGCGTCTTCCCTCGTCTCTATGAATGTGTACCTGCTTATATTTCTTCTCCTTTGTTTTCTTATTTCTGCAACACATCAATTTCTTTAGGCATTCTTAGCCATTTCAAACCCAAGCGTGTTACCTACCCGTGTCTCTTCAGCCACGACCCCCGGCATCAGGCGTCGCGATGTGTTGCCCAACTCGTTGCATGAGCTCGATTCCGTGCAGTGTTGCCATCCGGAGAGTAATTCAGTTTCATTTCTTCGTTTGTATGGAAATTTAGCAACTTCAGAAATTTTGAACAAAACGTAGGGTAATTAGGAGTTGTGGGTAGGAGTCAAACTTACTACAGAACAGAAGATAATTTATTTAGTATAAGAATGATATTTTTGCACAAAACCCTAAAACATACATTTTTCATTGTTACCATAAATAGTCATATACATAAAACAGTACTGCCTATCATAGTGAGATTTTTTCCTGAGTCGTCGTAGGTAATGAAGAAAAATAGGTCAAGTTCAGGACTTTGTAGGGCCGAGTAGTCTTTAGGAGTTGGCAACACTGGACAACACATCGCGAGACTTGATGCTGAGCGTAAATAGGACTTAAGAACGTAAACTTTTCTCTGCTTTGTTTTTTGAGGAGTGGGGTTGGGGGAGGTAGCAGGATCCTTTCTCTGCAACACTACGACTTGTCTCACAGAATTGTAGAAAGCTCTTGCCATTGCTCAAAGATCTTACTCACATACACGGATATTCGATTCAAGATATCGGAGTCCCCCTCCCCGCCTGGGGGGACCACAAATTCCCAGGAGGACTCCTTCTGGCTGCCGACCCGAGAGGTGTCTTGATAACTCCTCGAACCTCTTTCTTCTCAATTTCTGCAACATTCGCGGTCTTCGCTCTAATTTTCATTCTGTGGAACATCATCTCCTCCTCTAAACCTCACCTTCTCTTTCTTACAGAAACACAGGTTTCTGAGGCTACTGACAGCAATCTCTACTCTGTTCCTCCTACTATCTCTATCCTAAATTTCAATCCAAAGCTGGATGTTGCGCCTACGTGCGCAACGACATCACTTGCTCTCGTGCCCACGACCTTGACTCTTCTGAATTTTCCACCATCTGGTTAAGACTTCACTGTCATTCTATTACTAAATACATCTGTGCTGTTTATCTCTCACCTAACTCTACCAACTATGTAAAATTCTTTGACTATTTGAATTCTAAAGTGGAGCTCATCTTGACCCACTCTCCTTCGCTGAAATCTCCATCCTAGGAGATTTCAATGTTCACCACCAGCTTTGGCTTTCATCCTCTTTCACTGACCATCCTGGTGAACAAGCCTACAACTTTGCTATCCTCAACGACCTAGAGCAGTTGGTCCAGCACCCTACACGTATTCCTGACCGTCTTGGAGATCGGCCCAACATTCTAGACCTCTTCCTTACCTCAAACCCTTCTGCTTATTCTGTCAAACTGTTCTCTCCGTTGGGCTCCTCCGATCACAATCTTATTTCTGCATCCTGTCCTATCGCTCCTGTACATCCTCTGGACCCACCGAAGAGGCGATGCTTCTGGCATTTTGCTTCAGCTCGGTGGGACGACCTGAGGATGTACTTTTCCGATTTCCCGTGGAATGATTATTGCTTCCAGGATAGAGACCCCTCTGTGTGCTCAGCGCATCACAGAGGTGATTGTCTCTGGAATGGAGGCATACATTCCTCGTTCTTTCTCTACTCCTCACGCTAAAAAGCCTTGGTTTAATCACGCTTGTTCTCGTGCTGTCAATGATAGAGAGGTAGCTCAGAAAAGATACCAGAGCCTTCAAACTAATGCTAATTATGAACTTTACATTTCTGCCCGAAATCGTGCCAAATCTATTCTCCGACTATCCAAAATTCTTTCATTAATAGAAAATGTCAAAACCTTGCTTTCTCTCTAACTCTTCCGCGACTTCTGGCATCTAGCCAAAACATCTCCTCCAACTTCACTTCTTCATCTTTCCCTCCACTCCTCAGTCCTGTCGGCAACACTGCCGTCTCATCTATCTCTAAGGCTGAACTCTTCTCTCAAACTTTTCTAAAACTCCACTCTGGACGATTCTGGGCATATTCCTCCTACCACTCCCCCCTCTGACTCCTTTATGCCTGTTATAAAGATTCTTCAAAATGATGTTTTCTATGCCCTCTCTGGCCTCAATCCTCAGAAGGCTTATGGACCTGATGGAGTGCTTCCTATTGCCCTTAAAACTGTGCCTCCGTGCTGTCACCCTGCCTGGTCAAACTCTTTCGCCTCTGCCTGTCAACATCTACCTTTCCTTCTTGCTGGAAGTATGCCTTCACACAGCCTGTACCTAAGAAGGGTGACCGCTCAATCCCTCAAACTACCGTCCTATTGCTTTACTTTCTTGTCTATCTAAAGCTTTTGAATCAATCCTTACCCGCAAGATTCAAAAGCACCTTTCACTTCTGACCTTCTATCTGATCGCCAGTATGGGTTCCGCAAGGGGCGTTCTACTGGTGATCTAGCCTTCTTAACTGACTCTTGGTCATCCTCTCTTAGCCGTTTCGGTGAAACTTTTGCTATTGCGCTGGACATATCAAAAGCTTTTGATAGGGTCTGGCACAAATCTTTGCTTTCTAAACTACCCTCCCACGGTTTCTATCCTTCTCTCTGTACCTTTATCTCAGTTTCCTTTCTGACCGTTCTATTTCTGCCGTGGTAGACGGTCACTGTTCTTCCCTAAATCTATTAACAGTGGTGTCCCACAGGGTCTGTCCTATCTCCCACTCTTTTTCTGTTGTTCATTGATGATCTTCTTTCCAAAACGAACTGTCCTATCCATTCCTACGCCGATGATTCCACTCTGCATTATTCAACTTCTTTTAATAGAAGACCCACCCTTCAGGAACTTAACGACTCAAGGCTGGAGGCTGCAGAACGCTTAGCCTCAGACCTTACTATTATTTCCGATTGGGGCAAGAAGAACCTGGTGTCCTTCAACGCCTCAAAAACACAGTTTCTCCACCTATCCACTCGACACAATCTTCCAAACAACTATCCCCTATTCTTTGACAACACCCAGCTATCACCTTCCTCAACACTAAACATCCTCGGTCTATCCTTAACTCAAAATCTCAACTGGAAACTTCATATCTCATCTCTTACTAAATCAGCTTCCTCGAGGCTGGGCGTTCTGTACCGTCTCCGCCAGTTCTTCTCCCCTGCACAGTTGCTGTCCATATACAGGGGCCTTGTCCGCCCTCGTATGGAGTATGCATCTCATGTGTGGGGGGGCTCCACTCACACAGCTCTTCTGGACAGAGTGGAGGCAAAGGCTCTTCGTCTCATCAGCTCTCCTCCTCATACTGATAGTCTTCTACCTCTTAAATTCCGCCGCAATGTTGCCTCTCTTTCTATCTTCTATCGATATTTCCACGCTGACTGCTCTTCTGAACTTGCTAACTGCATGCCTCCCCCCCTCCCGCGGCCCCGCTGCACTCGACTTTCTACTCATGCTCATCCCTATACTGTCCAAACCCCTTATGCAAGAGTTAACCAGCATCTTCACTCTTTCATCCCTCACGCTGGTAAACTCTGGAACAATCTTCCTTCATCTGTATTTCCTCCTGCCTACGACTTGAACTCTTTCAAGAGGAGGGTATCAGGACACCTCTCCTCCCGAAACTGACTTATCTTTCGGCCACCTCTTTGGATTCTTTTTAGGAGCAGCGAGTAGCGGGATTTTTTTTTTTATTAATGTTTACTTTTTTGTGCCCTTGAGCTGTCTCCTTTGCTGTAAAAAAAAAAAAAAAAAAAAAAAAAAGATACAGATGGTGCGCGTCAGAGTGGCACTGATCAAATCTGAGTAAATACGAGTCGACGGCTGAGCTGCCTCACTAAGCCCTTGCTATTGTGCGTGAAATTGTTCCTGTCATCCTGATGCTTAGTGAGGCGGAAGGAGACATGAAAAGAATATTTATTACAATATTTATCATATATATATATATATATATATATATATATATATATATATATATATATATATATATATATATATATATATATATATATATATATATATATATATATATATATATATATATATATATTCGCTGCATGGAAAAAAGAGAGAAAAATCACGAGATAAAACTAATGAAGTTGTTGTAACCCGCTAGCGGGCTCTAAAGGGAGATAACACACTGCTTGCACTTGCGACAATTGACTTAAGATTCTGGTACTTTAAGAGTATTTAAAGGAGCTCGTAAGTTGGGGTGATGAAATGGTGTCGCTTTTCTTATATTTATTTTAATCTACCTTAATACTACTTTAACACCACAAAGAGGCAAAAATATTGTTAAAACCAGCGACTGGCTTAACGAGACTCAATGAGTCTTCAGGCTTTCTCTCACGGCTGGTTACTGACGTCAGTACTTGTATAACACTGAGAAGTTCTTCTCAACAATACGTAAATTAACTGTTACAGAATTATAATCACTTATTTCCTAAATATTCCTAAACAGAACTACTAACACAATGGATACGCTTTCCTCTACGGTACCACTTCACTCCGTACTCACGGTAATAAAGATGAGTGCTCTGCCCATGTTGTCTACGGAGGACAACTAAGTGTACAGAGAGCGAGCAGAGTGCTGGCTGATCTGAGGTCTCTCCTGCAAAATGGGTTTTTGGGCATGACATACATACATACATCACGAGGGTAATGTGTGAGTCTTACATCAAACTTATATAACAATCTTCCTAACCGGCTGGTCTATAAGGTTGGTTCACGCGCCTGACTTTTACATTATTATGAGCTAGGGTTAGCACCGGTTGATTTTATATACATGGAACGTAGGGGTGAGTATCATAGGAACATCCTTATGGTGTGTAGCCTTATGGTTAATGGATTCTAATCCTTAGAATGAGAAGGGTGGCTGTCAAGTGGGAGGTGGCGCACCCGAGCAGCTCGGTTTACGTGACCCTTGACCCGTCGATGGAGTCGATGGATGTTCCGTTGCTCGTGTGTTGACTGCTGGTAGATAAGCGGCGAGTTTTAGGGACACCCTGGCGCCTCGTCTGTATGTTCTCCGGGCACCGTGCTGTGTTCAGTGTTCTTCAGTGTTTTTGTAAGGGGAATGTTTAGCGTTCTATACCACTGTCGCCCTCGGTAGATATTGTGGTGGATAATGGTGATACTGCAGCTAGCGTAGTGGTGGTAAATAGTTCCGCGGGCACCACAAAGTTCTTATCTACTCCCAGCATACCATAAAAAAAATGGCGTTCATAATTTATTGTGACAAACTTTATTTTCTGACACGTAATTCAGTCTTGTATTATTAGCAGACAACGTTACAGCTTACAGGCAGATGCTAATAGAAATAACACGACACAGAGACCGTACACTGAGTCTGTGTGGCGGTTGTATCTGTATTGCAATGTTCAGGAACACAAAAATATGTAAATATACGTAATATAGAGCGAGTGTATGCTGATTGTGTATGTGTTTGTGCCGCAGAGTGCAAGATGGTGATCAGCGAGGGCTCGGACGTGGTGCTCACCGCCAGCTCGCACAAGCCGTTGCGCCGCAGCAAACACTCGCCTGCGCCAGAACGGGCTGGGCCGACCATCAGGACCCACCGGGAAGAAGCCTTGGACCGACCATCAGGATCCACCGGGAAGAAGCCTACCGGTGCAATAGGCCACGAAAAAAAAAAAAAAAAATTCCTGCCAACCAAAGGACGCGACGCTCAACTCCCACCGAGCCTGGTGTGCCCGCAGGAAGGACGGTGAGACACACACACACACACACACACACACACACACACACACAGTAGTTAGCGCACTCGGCTTACAACTAAGATGTCCGGGGGCAGTCGCCTCTCATCTGTATCCCTTGTCTACCCAGCAGTAAATGGGTCCCAGGTGTCAGTTGGGGGCTGTGTCCCGCCTCTCGGGTATGTATAGGCGTGATGTGAAGCTTCACCCGCACGCAAAGATCCGTCACTATACAACTCCAAGCACTTTCGGGGAGGGTACTGCCTGGCGATGGCATGGTCTAGCACTTGATCAGACCATGGTGAATAACACACTTTTCTACTTATTACCATTTTCACTGATCACTGCATTTTTTCAGAGGTCATTTAAATTGTTTATTATGAGATAGTTATCACACTGCAATTTCAGCATGATGAGTCACCACATAGTTACCAAGAGCACCGCCTTAAACTCCTTCCTGCAGAGCACCAGTGGCTGCAGTGGGACTTGGGGCCGCCGCACCTAGTGACCGGGGTGGTGACGCGCAGCCGCAGGGACACGGGGCGCAACCACTGGGTCAAGGCCTACACCCTCACTTACTCCAACGACTCCAAGGTCTGGCTCACCAACAAAGACGACAAGCACCTCGATACTAAGGTGAGCCAGATAGAGCTTCCTGTATTGATGGTAGGCAGTGGTGTGTCGTGCTGGTGGAAGGACTGAGGGTGTGGCCTGCTCTGTGTTGGCTTGGGGAGGGGATGCTGTGTGCTGTGACTGAGCTTGGGTGTGTTGCAACGCTTCACTTACGCACGCATAGTGATGGTAGGCAGTGGTGTGTGTTTAGGCTTGTGGAGGGACTGTCGGAGTGCGTCTCGGCGCTGCGTAACGAGTGAAGGATGTGGGCTGTTCTGTCTTGACTTTGGGGAGAGGTGCTGTGTGCTGTGCCTGAGCCTGGGTGTGCTGCAACGCTTTACTAACGCCCTCAAACTAATGGTAGGCAGTGGTGTGTGTTTAGGCTAATAGAGGAAGTGTGGCCTTGGGCTATGTTACTTGTAGCTGTGATGTGCTTGCCCGGTGGAGGAGCGCTGCGGCTGAGCGAGGGTTTGCCGCCATGCATGACTAACACTTTCATCGTCATAAGCTGTGGAGGGACGGGCGTTAGTATACAGCATCGTAGCTTCTATCTACAGCGTCTAATAGCATCCACTTTTTTGCCATGGGGCCTTTCCTTGTCATAGTATGAGGACAGTGATGAACATCCGGTGTCGTACATAGCGCCGGATAAAGACATTAATTCTTCCGAGATGTTTTAACTTGTTGCGCCTTAAAAATAAAAGTAAGGAGAAAAAGTACAACGTAATTTTATCGTTGGAGTCATTTACTCGTCTAGGGCTTCATAACGTTAATTAGTGCCTAGATCATTACATATCATCAATGTATAAAATCCAAGGTTTCTGTGTATTCATCTTGTAAATAAGTCATAGTAAGTTCTCCTCTTGCTTAATATTCTTCGAGTTCTCCTTTGATTAGGTCATAAGGTTGTTAGAGTAAGCCATCAATTGACTGCACTAATCACAAACGCGTCATCAGCATCATCTCTTCGAAGCCTGACCCAACACTCGGCAGGAATAAAGATAAATAATAACAGTAATAATAGCGGTCAGCCCTCCCCAGGCCCTGACACTTTTCTTTTAAATTATCTGCGAAACTTTCACGTTTAGAAATAACTTTTGCGAGGCAGTCTTTACGAGCAAACCTGTTTAGATTTACTGTACCGGTTTGTAACGCGGGCAGCTGTGGGCATCGAGGGGGAACCCTTGGCCTTGTGGCGACGACGGCAAGGCTCGCGGCGGCGGATGCAGACGGCTGCGACCTGGGGAACCTGGTGTTGTGTTGACCTGTTGTTTGCTTGCTTTTCCTTAAATTCAGGTTATTGTCTGTCGTGTTAATAATTAGTAGACACAGTATTCTTCGTTGAAAAATGCGTTATTACGGTCACTGCAGTGGTAGTGGCAGTGGTATAACAGGACTTGAAGGGTTAACGTAGTAAAGGTTTGTATTTTTGGTCACGCTGCCATGATTATTCTAACGCATAACTAGGAATATATATATATATATATATATATATATATATATATATATATAGAGAGAGAGAGAGAGAGAGAGAGAGAGAGAGAGAGAGAGAGAGAGAGAGAGAGAGAGAGAGAGAGAGAGAGAGAGAGAGAGAGAGAGAGAGATTGATCGATCTTAATGCTGTCGCTAGCACTCACGTCCTTCGATCCCTTCCTAAGGCAGCTGCCTCCATGAAGATGGCGGGGTGAAGGAGAAGCTTGGAATAGATCGGTCCGCCTCGCTCGCACCTTGTGATTAGCTGAGTAAATACCGCCACGCAGGCGCACGATGCAGCACCCATACAGTGGCTGTGCACGTGTGGGACATGACTCCACGGGCCGCACCCTTGCTTCGGATCCACGTCAGCCAGCAATTGTATTTAATTATTAATTTATCAAAGCAATCATGTTAGCCAATGTCTCCATCCATACCTAACAAGTACCGAACTGGCTCTCACTTGCTCTTTCATTTCCACACACATTTTCTTGGGGCACGCACGTAAGTTAACTTTACTGATAGATATAGAAGTAAATGTTAGTTATTATTTCTCCTGACACATGGTCAGAGTTTTTGGTGTGCAACTAAAAGCGAAGCCAGTGGTGATAAATAAAAGAAAAATATACTGCGAAACACAGGCAGCGTGCTGGAAACCCATCGCAGGCCGTCACTCTCACTTTGCTGAGCTCACATCAAGCTGTGGTGATGTAATGTGTATATTATAATGTACATGTGTATGTATGACTGTACGTGTGGCGACACCCGGTCGGTGTCGCACAACAGGATGTCTAACAACACGTCGTGCTTTTGGCCGTGGGAAGCTGTGATGAACTCACACTAGGATCAGTAAATGATGACTTTCATCAACAGTCATCAACCGGAACCCACACCCTTCCGGACGAACTACAAGCAAATACAACGGGCGAACAACGCGGAGAAGGGAGAGAAGACGGGTGACGAGCAGACGAGCGGTGCTCTGCCGCCCCGCGCCCTGCAGCGGTGTGGCTGTCTCTGATTTCGTGCGTCTCGCTCACGTAAACTGTAAACCTTATGTAGTACAACTGTTAATATAGTTAAAATACATTTGGTATTAACCTGAGAGAGAGAACTAACGTGAACTAAAGTGAACTTATAACGGCTACCGCTCGGCCACACATCACATAACTAAAAGGCTATTGTGTTGTTTCAACCACTTCAATCAACTGGAGAACGCAGGCAACGGGACACCGGACCTGACGTGAGATAGCAGTTTGTTTAAACTTAAACGTAACACTTTACATTAACCACGTTAAAAATAACGCTAAAAGCTATTAACATAAATGGTGGCAGCAGTGGTTACGAACTACTCCAAATTGTTATATCTCTCTCTTTCAAACGTACTTCAGTGACAGTGTGTGGGGGCAGTGAACGGTATCGGACACAGCAAGCAAACGCTGACCTCAGCGCGCGGCTTTTCCTGCCCCAGTGAGTGAGTCAGCACACAGCCGCACCTGAGCACACCGCCCCGCCCCGCACCTCCACACAGCCCGCGCGCCCCGCCTTGCACCTCCACACAACCAAGTTTCCTTGGAGGTTTCCAGGCATTTGTTTCTTCCTACGACACAACTCGCCGTAGGTGCGCACTTATCTTCGCCAGGCAACTTGGACCTTTGAGGGTGACTGGTGGGCGTATATTGTCTGCCCGCCGCCCCTCTCACCACCGCTACCAGACGGGGGACGGCAGACCCTGCCACCCTGCAACCCTGCCCTTGCCACCGGCGAGGGGAAGGACGCGAGCGTGCTGAGTAGTGGGGCATCGAGTTGCTGTCTTCGAAGTTTTTAACACATTATAGCTGACACTCACTGATACGGTTTCAGTAATTACACCACTTGTAACATGATTTCAGGTGAATTACTATTATTATGTTCACGTGTTTAGGCGTGTGGGGCCATATCTAATCTATTAGATTTTTCAGCTGTTGATTTTTCTGGCGTGTGGTTGTTTAATATTTTTCTTGAGTAACATTATTACGCATTTTATGTATAATCATTCATTTTCTTTTCTCCTTTCTTTTGTGTATTTTATTGCACAGTGGAGACGTTTTGTCTTGCTAAGCCTCACTCATTATTATTTTTCCTCTTTTATTATGCATTTTAAAATCATCGGGGAGGAGTGAGCACATACTTAGCGGTGAATGATTATTACTTTACTTTCTTGCAGCAATATTTATTTTTTATTTTTCCATTTTACTCCTCATTTTACTAGTAACTCTTTTAATGGCAGTGAAACCTGACCTGAAGTTACAAGCTCTCACTGAGGACTAGGAGTGGGTAAAGGAAAATGAACAGTCCCGTCAAGGATAACGGTAACTGTTCTCATGCAAGGAGTGTAGCAGTCTTCAAAGGGTGCTTGCTCCTCATACGCTGCATGTGTAACCAAGAGGTATTTACTTACCTTACTAATCCCACAATGGCTTCTGCCTCTAATCACCCACTAACAGCAACAGCAGTTAGGCCTTTCGCAGGGTAGCAAGGGAGGCAGATTATTCGGCCAGGGACTTCTTGTTTCAAAGTGAGATTGTCGCGGACATTTCATTCGTGTCAAATCCGGGAGATATATATCTCTCAGCCGCTCGAAGGTCAATCCGGGAACGGAACGACGGCCCTCATAAACAGGAGCGCGTTCACTGTAATGAAGGATTATGATGCGCTTCGGTCACTTTTTCTTTAAACATTGGTGAATATGGGCAACACAGACTCGTAAAGGTTCTAAAATTTTGCGTTGGACACTGTGCAAACGAGTGGCCTTTTAATAGGCCAGTGGACGCCAATAGGCTATCTACTGATTTGATCTTGTGTTTAAACAGGAAACTAGACAGATGGAGACCCCATTACTGTAGCTAATGCTAGATTATTACTAGAGTTCCTTGTGTACATGATTGCCCTTAAAGTTCCTCTTCGAAGGAGTGCAGTATCCCTTGACTACAGCCCCACTGGCAACCTACACGGTTTTGCCAGCCAACTTTTATGGCCCTTAAAGTAATTTTGGGTCCTTTTTGAAGCTTCTTTTGCCGTCGACACGTTCGTCGGGGAGGGGGGCCTTCGCGACCCTCTGACCTAAACCTTTTTGGGTGTCACCAGCGGTAATAAAAAAATCCTTGGTGTGTTCTTTTACCAGTGGTTAAGGCAGAAATAGTCAGATAAGTAGGTGGCTGGAAATTTGAGCTTTACGATTTTTTTGTTTTTTTTTGTTTTTTTGTTTTTGCACAGAATGGTGCATAGTGATCGTCTCCAAAGACTAGCGCCGGCTTGAGGTTCAGCCTGACGCTGCTTTGTGTATCTTTCCACCACACGACTATAACCTGCATCCTCGCATCTACTAATTTATGTTTGGTTCCTAAGCTTTTGCCTGCATCTTTTTCATGCGAGAAGGGGAGTGCTTGAGTAATACTTTTCACTCTAACCCACTATTTTCTTTTACTGCTGAGTTGATGCAAGGCAGTCAGTCTTCTTAATTTAATTGGAGCCGTAATAACCGAGGGTGTAGACTAAAATAGGGATAGGTACAATTTAACCTTGAACCTCATGTGCTTCTGCTTAAAACATACTTTTTCTCTGCACTGACAGACTTAACTTAACTGGAGCAGATGCTGTCCCTAACTTTTATCGTAACCAGCGTGTGAATATCTGTAAACTTTGGAAGTAAGCAGACAAGTCTGGCTTACCCTTTGCTTGACATACCACTGTTACCCGTTACGGGAATTATTTTTGGCGTCACAGATGTCAGTCATCCACGTTCGTTACGATCGAGGGATAGGTGGAAATTTGTCTTTTTAATTTGATGTTTATTAATGCTGGAATTACTTTAATCAATTATGCTGGAGTTATATATTTCAGTGAGATTTGTTACAACAGTGATTTCACAACTTGGTGACAGGATTTTCTTTTATGGTAATGTAGACCTGAAAAAAACGGTGTATTAGGAGTTAGTGGTGTTGACTGCCGATGCTTCTTAGGTTCTCCAGACTTGTCCTTGTTATCACATTGTAACTATTTGGAGACTCTACGGATAACATTACCTCTTTCCACACAACCTTATCTATTGTTGTAAACCCCACCCGTCTCAAAGGCGTGCCGAGGGTAACGACACTGGCAATTAATTGCCACGCAACGGATGAGTGTTTCTCTGCGACAGTTTTGTGTCAAGGTGTGACTCGAAGGTTCAGTGTGTAGCAGATCTTCTTCAAGGATTATTCCTTTTTCTTTTTACTATTCCAAATAGCTACATTACCATGTATCCCAATGACAGTTTAGTCAATTTAATTTTTCTAGAATGTATCATATAAATAACTATTCGAGCTATTATTTTGTTTTCTCGGAGCTTCCACGTACACGACTCTAGCCCTGTTTACCTCAACCTGTATGTACTTTACCCATTTCTTGTTATTTCCGTGATTATTTTTATTATCATTGGCATTTCCCGATGTTGTATCGTTGGGCGGGCTCTGATATATATATATATATATATATATATATATATATATATATATATATATATATATATATATATATATATATATATATATATATATATATATATATATATATATATATTTTTTTGGTGTGCAACTAAAGCGAAGCCAATGGTGATAAATAAAGAAAAATATGCGACTGTAACACAGGCAGCGTGCTGGACACCCATCGCAGGCCGTCACTCTCACTTTTAGAGCTCACATCAAGCTGGTGATGTAATGTGTATATTATAATGTACATGTGTATGTATGACTGTACGTGTGGCGACACCCGGTCGGTGTCGCACAACAGGATGTCTAACAACACGTCGTGCTTTTGGCCGTGGGAAGCTGTGATGAACTGACACTAGGATCAGTAAATGATGACTTTCATCAACAGTCATCAACCGGAACCCACACCTTCCGGACGAACTACAAGCAAATAAAACGGGCGAACAACGCGGAGAAGAGAGAAGACGGGTGACGGGAGGCGAGCGGTGCTCTGCCGCCCCGCGCCCTGCAGCGGTGTGGCTGTCTCTGATTTCGTGCGTCTCGCTCACGTAAACTGTAAACCTTATGTAGTACAACCGTTAATATAGTTAAAATACATTTGGTATTTGTATTAACCTGAGAGAGAGAACTAACGTGAACTAAAGTGAACTTATAACGGCTACCGCTCGGCCACACATCACTTAACTAAAAGGCTATTGTGTTGTCTCAACCACTTCAATCAACTGGAGAACGCAGGCAACGGGACACCGGACCTGACGTGAGATAGCAGTTTGCGCCTTAAACTTAAACGTAACACTTTACATTAACCACGTTAAAATAACGCTAAAAGCTATTAACATAAATGGTGGCAGCAGTGGTTACGAACTACTCCAAATTGTTATATCTCTCTTTCAAACGTACTTCAGTGACAGTGTGTGGGGCAGTGAACGGTATCGGACACAGCAAGCAAACGCTGACCTCAGCGCGCGGCTTTTCCTGCCCCAGTGAGTGAGTCAGCACACAGCCGCACCCGAGAGCACACCCCGCCCCGCCCCGCACCTCCACACAGCCCGCGCGCCCCGCCTTGCACCTCCACACAACCAAGTTTCCTTGGAGGTTTCCAGGCATTTGTTTCTTCCTACGACACAACTCGTCGTAGGTGCGCACTTATCTTCGCCAGGCAACTCGGACCTTTGAGGGTGACTGGTGGGCGTATATTGTCTGCCCGCCGCCCCTCCCACCACCGCTACCAGACGGGGGACGGCAGACCCTGCCACCCCTGCAGCCCTGCCCTTGCCACCGGCGAGGCGAAGGACGCGAACGTGCTGAGTAGTGGGGCATCGAGTTGCTGTCTTCGAAGTTTTTAACACATTATAGCTGACACTCATTGATACGGTTTCAGTAATTACACCACTTGTAACATGATTTCAGGTGAATTACTATTATTATGTTCACGTGTTTAGGCGTGAGGGGCCGTATCTAATCTATTAGATTTTTCAGCTGTTGATTTTTCTGACGTGTGGTTGTTTAATATTTTTCTTGAGTAACATTGTTACGCATTTTATGTATAATCATTCATTTTCTTTTCTCCTTTCTTTTGTGTATTTTATTGCACAGTGGAGACGTTTTGTCTTGCTAAGCCTCACTCATTATTCTTTTTCCTCTTTTATTATGCATTTTAAAATCATCGGGGAGGAGTGAGCACATACTTAGCGGTGAATGATTATTACTTTACTTTCTTGCAGCAATATTTATTTTTTTATTTTTCCATTTTACTCCTCATTTTACTAGTAACTCTTTTAATGGCATTGAAACCTGACCTGAAGTTACAAGCTCTCACTGAGGACTAGGAGTGGGTAAAGGAAAATGAACAGTCCCGTCAAGGATAACGGTAACTGTTCTCATGTAAGGAGTGTAGCAGACTTCAAAGGGTGCTTGCTCCTCATACGCTGCATGTGCAACCAAGAGGTATTTACTTACCTTACTAATCCCACAATGGCTTCTGCCTCTGATCACCCACTAACAGCAACAGCAGTTAGGCCTTTCGCAGGGTAGCAAGGGAGGCAGATTATTCGGCCAGGGACTTCTTGTTTCAAAGTGAGATTGTCATGGACATTTCATTCGTGTCAAATCCGGGAGATATATATCTCTCAGCCGCTCGAAGGTCAATCCCGGGAACGGGAACGACGGCCCTCATAAACAGGAGCGCGTTCACTGGACGGAAGGATTATGATGCGCTTCGGTCACTTTTTCTTGAAACATTTGGGGAAGATGGGCAACACAGCCTCGTAAAGGGTATAAAATTTTGCTGTGGACATTGTGCAAACGAGTGGCCTTTTTAATAGGCCAGTGGACGCCTATAGGCTATCTACTGATTTGATCTCGTGTTTTAAACAGGGAAACTAGACAGATGGAGAAACCATTACTGTAGCTAATGCTAGATTATTACTAGAGTTCCTTGTGTACATGATTGCCCTTAAAGTTCCTCTTCGAAGGAGTGCAGTATCCCTTGACTACAGCCCCACTGGCAACCTACACGGTTTTGCCAGCCAACTTTTATGGCCCTTAAAGTAATTTTGGGTCCTTTTTGAAGCTTCTTTTGCCGTCGACACGTTCGTCGGGGAGGGGGGCCTTCGCGACCCTCTGACCTAAACCTTTTTGGGTGTCACCAGCGGTAATAAAAAATTCCTTGGTGTGTTCTTTTACCAGTGGTTTAGGCAGAAATAGTCAGATAAGTAGGTGGTTGGAAATTTGAGCTTTACGATTTATTTATTTTTTTTATTTATTTTTTTTTTTTTCCACAGAATGGTGCATAGTGATCGTCTCCAAAGACTAGCGCCGGCTTGAGGTTCAGCCTGACGCTGCTTTGTGTATCTTTCCACCACACGACTATAACCTGCATCCTCGCATCTACTAATTTATGTTTGGTTCCTAAGCTTTTGCCTGCATCTTTTTCATGCGAGAAAGGGAGTGCTTGAGTAATACTTTTCACTCTAACCCACTATTTTCTTTTACTGCTGAGTTGATGCAAGACAGTCAGTCTTCTTAATTTAATTGGAGCCGTAATAACCGAGGGTGTAGACTAACATAGGGATAGGTACAATTTAACCTTGAACCTCATGTGCTTCTGCTTAAAACATACTTTTTCTCTGCACTGACAGACTTAACTTAACTGGAGCAGATGCTGTCCCTAACTTTTATCGTAACCAGCGTGTGAATATCTGTAAACTTTGGAGGTAAGCAGACAAGTCTTACTTACCCTTACTTGACATACCACTGTTACCCGTTACGGGAGTTATTTTTGGCGTCAAAGATGTCAGTCATCCACGTTCGTTACGATCGCGGGATAGGTGGAAATTTGTCTTTTTCATTTGATGTTTATTAATGCTGGAATTACTTTAATCAATTATGCTGGAATTATATATTTCAGTGAGATTTGTTACAACAGTGATTTCACAACTTGGTGACAGGATTTTCTTTTATAGTACTGTAGACCTGTAAAACGGAGTATTAGGAGTTAGTGGTGCTGACTGCCGATGCTTCTAAGGTTCTCCAGACTTGTCCTTGTTATCACATTGTAACTATTAGGAGACTCTCCGGATAACATTACCTCTTTTCACACAACCTTATCTATTGTTGTAAACCCCACCCGTCTCGAAGGCGTGCCGAGGGTAACGACACTGGCAATTAATTGTCACGCAACGGATGAGTGTTTCTCTGCGACAGTTTTGTGACCAGGTGTGACTCGAAGGTTCAGTGTGAAGCAGATCTTCTTCAAGGATTGTTCCTTTTTCTTTTTACTATTCCAAATAGCTCCATTACCATGTATCCTAATGACAGTTTAGTCAATTTAATTTTACTAGGATGTATCATGTAAATAATTTTTCGAGCTATTATTTTGTTTTCTCGGAATAGTACTGAGCTTCCATGTCCACGACTCTTGCCAAGTTTACCTCGCCCTGTATGTACTTTGCCCATTTCTTGTTACTTCCATGCTTATTTTTAATTGTCATTGGCATTTCCCGCTGCTGTATCGTTAGGCGGGCTCTGACTTGTATAGATATATATTTTTTTAATGCAATAACAGGACCTCGTTTAACTAGTACACATTGTGCGACTGTAACATGGGTAGGTACACTGCTTTTAAAGGTCAGGTGAGTCGCGAGGTCGCGACTTTTAGAGAACCGAGCGATGTAATGTGTATATTATAATGTACATGTGTATGTATGACTGTACGTGTGGCGACACCCGGTCGGTGTCGCACAACAGGATGTCTAACAACACGTCGTGCTTTTGGCCGTGGGAAGCTGTGATGAACTGACACTAGGATCAGTAAATGATGACTTTCATCAACAGTCATCAACCGGAACCCACACCCTTCCGGACGAACTACAAGCAAATACAACGGGCGAACAACGCGAAGAGAGAGAAGACGGGTGACGAGCAGGCGAGCGGTGCTCTGCCGCCCCGCGCCCTGCAGCGGTGTGGCTGTCTCTGATTTCGAGCGTCTCGCTCACGTAAACTGTAAACCTTATGTAGTACAACCGTTAATATAGTTAAAATACATTTGGTATTTGTATTAACCTGAGAGAGAGAACTAACGTGAATTAAAGTGAACTTATAACGGCTACCGCTCGGCCACACATCACATAACTAAAAGGCTATTGTGTTGTCTCAACCACTTCAGTCAACTGGAGAACGCAGGCAACGGGACACCGGACCTGACGTGAGATAGCAGTTTGCGCCTTAAACTTAAACGTAACACTTTACATTAACCACGTTAAAAATAACGCTAAAAGCTATTAACAGTAATCCTCCTTTTGGAAGCGTGGGAGCGTGTGGCCAAGACCTGAACTAAAAATCTAAGTGATAGTAATGATCATGTTAACTATATTTGCCTTGATGTATTCTACATTCTGGAGTTCACAGATTATTCTTACGTAGCCCCCTATACGTATGTCTGAGATTCAGATTTTACGGGAGCTGCTGAGCGTGTCTGTCGGGAGCTTATATTGATGAGGCTGATGCCACTCTTACTGAGGAGGGGAGCGTGAAATCGAGTTAATGCGTTTCAGATGATCTCATCAGCTTGGGTGTGGCTTAAGTAGCTTTAGAGTAAGTTCTTGCCAGCCCGACCCAGGTGTTTAATCTCACCAAGGGTCATCGAGGTAATCAGGTTATCCTTTGCTCCTGCCTGCACTCAAGATCAACAATGGCTCCGGCGGCACCACTAGCATCACCATCATCGCTATCATCGTCACCATCATTATCACGACAGCCATCCCTGCACCATCAGATAACTCTTCAGAAACCTCAAGTTATGCTAAATATGCACTGTAATATTACTTTATGGAAGATGAGAATTTGAAACACTTTACGCCAAGAAAATGAGCCGCCAAAGGTCCCCGACGTGGTGATGAGCAGCTCGTAATGGACGGAGGCGGCACAGACTCACCCCACCAGGGCCGTCGCGCGGGGAGGGAGCGGGATCAGCAGGAGGGGGCGGGGCGGGGCGGGGCGGCCAGAAAATGAAGTTCAATACATTAACTTTTTTTCATGCATAATCAACGCTCAGACAAATTAACAGCTAGGGTGGTGGCGATAAAACCAGCGATAATGACAGGGCGGCGGTGATGGTGCCTGTGGGTTGTTCCTTAATCACCGTCATCACCAAGCAGATTCTTTAGCTACCGGAACACCACCACAATGGAGGCAGCAGTGTTGGCTATAACTTCCATTAGCACTGGGATCTTGAACAAGTAGCGCGCCCTGCGAGTCATGTGCTCAGTATGTGCCTTCCCTCTGTGCCGGTGTAGGAGGCCCAGCTCACTCCCCGGGTTGAAATCACTCTAGAGTAATCTGGACCTAGGATGATATCACTCTAGAGTGATATCATCCTAGGTTCAGATCACTCTAGGATGAAATCACTCTAGAGTAGTCTGGACCTAGGTTGAAATCACTCTAGAGTAATCTGGACCTAGGATGATATCACTCTAGACTAGAGTGATATCATCCTAGGTTCAGATCACTCAAGGATGAAATCACTCTAGAGTGAGCTGGAACTAGGTTCAGATCACTCCCCGGGTTGAAATCACTCTAGAGTAGTCTGGACCTAGGTTGAAATCACTCAAGAGTAATCTGGACCTTGGATGAAATCACTTTAGAGGTAGGTTAAATCAAATTCGCTAAACTCTGTTGCCTTATTCTTGCTTGTGTTGAAAGCAAAGACCACATCAGGCAAAACCTGCGGCCATTGAC
Organism: Eriocheir sinensis; assembly: GCF_024679095.1. NCBI lineage: Eukaryota > Metazoa > Arthropoda > Malacostraca > Decapoda > Varunidae > Eriocheir > Eriocheir sinensis. Next base: position 48,624 of record NW_026112222.1, read on the forward strand.
CTTTCAGCCCTCCTAACACCTTCAGCAGGGACGACTGTATTGTCCGGTTGTTTCACTCTACTAAACCGTTGGCTTGGGGATGATATGCACTGGTGATTCGTTGCACCGCATCCAGAAGACCATGCAGCTCCCTCGACACATTGTTCACAAAATCACGACCCTGGTCATTGATTTGGATAGCTGGAACGCCATGGCGACATACGGTCTCATAGATGAAGACATATACACTTCTGGCAGTCTTGTCCTTCTGCGGTTCTGCTTCAATCTATTTGGTGAAGTAGATCACCATAATCGCCATATAGTCCTGGGCCTGAGGGGGTCCCCGTGTGCATAAGAGGCCCAGAAAATTTCTTTTCATATTAATGAAGTACACCATTTGGCACACCAAAAAAGTTTGGGTAGACTTCTGGTAACCCGGCAATAAGCGAGAAAATGACGTCACAGACCACACCCATCGACGCCCTTTTTTTAAGCAAAATTTGGGGGTAGGGGAAATATGATTAGGCATATCTCAGGAAGTATAAGTCACAGAACAACGAAATACATCTTAAAATGTTTGTATTGAAGTCCTCTATCCATTCCAATAATCATTATGCAAATGAATATGTTAATGAGTTAGCCAGAGGTCAAAAGGTCACGAAAAGCAGGTGGAGGTCAAAATTTTACCATTACTTTAAATACAGTTTGACAAATTATATCGGTATCTATTTTGGCATTGGTAGGGCATGGGAATGTTAGGAAAGATGCTAATAAGTCTTTTGATATGCATCTCAGGCCCTTAAATGCAAATTATCATAACATTAATGTAACTGAAAAATGAAGTAGATTATTTGAGGCATAATTCTTCTTTGCATTTATCTTTTAGTTCAAGCCTTACCCGATAGATGGAATTGGTGAGCCTAGTAAGCATTCATTCTGACAGATGGCACCACTTCTCCATTTGTTTTAGGGAACATGCTTTGCATCTCAAAAAGAAATGCAAAAAATAATCTGAATTACAATCGATCCCCATCCGCATGAACTTGGCCGATATCTTAAAGATTGACTACATGTTGGATAGGTAGGTGCCTCTTTCATCAAATGACCAGTAATTAGCAACCAATTAAGGTAAAAGAATGCTACTGCATGCATGTAGGCAACACCAGAAAGAAGAACTTTGTGGCGATGTGGGAACTGACTTACCACGAAATACTTGCGATAAGTAACCTGCACAGGGAATTAAGCGGGGTCAGCTCCAGTCTTTCCGAAGAACATGCCATCAGTAAAGCTGAGATAGCTTCTGGGGAACAGAAGGTCCAAGCCATCATCGCGACAATCGAAAGGAATGAGAACCCATTCAAACTTGTTCCTGAGCAGGTGACCCAGGAAGTTATGTCGGATGATATCAGAGACCAGCTGCTCTCTGTGATGGACATTGGGACCAAAGCATATGAAACCCTGAGGAAAGAGCGCTTTGTCGAGAAGTCAGTGAGATTCTCATCAACGATTCATCGCACTAACCTGAGGACATTTATCAATTTGCACAAACCGGCAAAAGAAAAGACAGGGAAGTCCACTGGAGAGAAGAAGGAGGATAGACAGATGAAACGCTCAATTGAAATTGCTCGTGCCCGGGGAAGGACGATGGAAGACCTTTTGCAGTATGATGTTTCATCAACTTCATACTTGTTTGATGCAGATGGACTGGTAAAAAAACCACAGAAGAGTGCACTTATCCAAGAACTAGAGGCAAAGCTGACAGATGATGATGAGCGAATTCCAGCCAAGGGGAGTGAATTGCAGTCTGCCTGTATTGCTGATGTGATGGCTAATATCAGGAAGATAAAGACCAAGGACATGAAGACATTTGGAGAATTCTGTGAACAGTTCCTGGACTACATCTCTGCAGTTGTTCAGAAACCAGACAGGCTTGATTTGGTGTTCGATTCTTACGTCGAAAGTTCCATAAAGGATTCAGAGAGAAGTCGCCGTCAAAACAAAGCCCCCATTGAAATGAACTACATCTCTTGTGACACGCCTTTGCCGGTGGAGATGGATCGATTCTGGTCATCTAGCAACAATAAAGTCAAACTTCAGATGCTTCTTCATGAACAGGCCATAAAGCGTGCAGTTGAAGCACCTTCCTCGGTCCATGTTGTAGCAAGTTGTTTCTCTGGAGAATCTGGCAGTGTTCCCTGTAAGGAAGTCTTGAACAGCAGACCTGTATTGTCCAGATGTAGAAGAGGCTGATGCTCGTATTGTCCCTCATGCAATGCATGCCGTCAGAAGTGGAATTGAACGTATCCTCGTCTTGTCCGGTGACACAGACGTTTTCGTTCTACTTATGTTCTACTGGAGTAGTCTCCACTCTGAAGGTCTAAAGGAACTTTGGATTAGAGCAGGGGTTGCAGATTCAACCAGATACATTCCAGTGCACACACTTGCACCAAGGGTTGGTACAGGTCTGTGCTGTTTGCTACCACTTGTGCACACCTTGACTGGATGCGACTACACAAGTAAAGTGGGAAGCAAGCATGCAGCCATCAATGCCGATCCGGTCGACAAACTCAAAGACTTTGATTCCGCTCAAGGCTGTTCTGACGTATTCACAGAAACATGTGAGGCATACTTAGTACAAGTTTTGAAAAAGAACTCCTTGTGTTCTACCATGGATCAATTGAGGAGTTACATGTACCATCAGAGCAAAGGGATCTCCTTAGAGCAGCTTCCCCCAACTAGCCATGCAGTACAACAGCACATCCGCCGAGCCTACTATGCAACCTATCAGATGGTAACATTGTTAAACCCGAATAAGCCTGCAGAACTGAATCCTAGTGCATTCGGCTTCAGGAAAACAGATGAACTTCTGCTGCCAGTTGAGGGACATAGACCAATTCCTGAGGAATACACAATCATCTGCAGCTGTAAGAAATGCAGCACTGAGAGATGTGCCTGCCGCAAAGCTGGACTTCCATGCATCGGTTTCTGCAAGTGCCAAAGTCCACAGGGAGATGAACAAGTAGTGCAATGTAAGAATGTTCATAGCCTAGACTAGGGACATGTGCAGAGCAGTGCATTCTGGGTATTTGTACTCAAAGAATTTTAGTACCGGTATATAGAAAAGTGACTGGCACCAGACTAAGGTCATGTTTTAGTGTGCGATACCGAACCACTCGATTAATGCTAGTTTCATTTGATATGACACCATGTTATCAACCATTTAAGGGCCTGAAATACATATCAAAAGACTAATTAGCATCTCTACTAACATCTCCATGCCCTACCAATGCCAAAATAGGTACCGATATAATTTGTCAAACTGTATTTGGAGTTATGGTAAAATTTTGACCTTCACCTGCTTTTCGTGACCTTTTGACCTCTGGCTAACTCATTAACATATTCATTTGCATAATGATTATTGGAATGGATAGAAGACTTCAATACAAACATTTTAAGATGTATTTCGTTGTTCTGTGACTTATACTTCCTGAGATATGCCTAATCATATTTCCCCTACCCCCAAATTTTGCTTTAAAAAAGAGCGTCGATGGGTGTGGTCTGTGACGTCATTTTCTCGCTTATTGCCGGGTTACCAGAAGTCTACCCAAACTTTTTTGGTGTGCCAGATGGTGTACTTCAACAATATGAAAATAAATTTTCTGGGCCTGCCATGCACACGGGGACCCCCTCAGGCCCTGCACTAATACAGACATAGCCCTCCTCTGATGGTGTCAAGGAGCATATGTCTATACCAACTTGTTTCCATTGCTTTGCGGGAATAGGTACAGGGTGAAGGTCCGATGAATTCGTCTGGAACCTAGTACTGGCCTTCTGACAACGATCACGTTTTGCTGGGTATTTCTTCACATCAGCTGCAACACCAGACCACCAAAATCTCTAAATTAATTTACTGGCATAAGTAGAATGCCCTTGCTTATATTGACTGAAAAATGTTGTGGATGACTGAACCACTGAACTTGCAGTATGTGTGTGTGTGTGTGTGTGTGTGTGTGTGTGTGTGTGTGTGTGTAATCCACTGTAATACTTTTTTTCAGTTAACTTACCCGTCCATAATTTTGGCCAATGTCTTATCCTTCCCGATGTGGCCTCCAAGAGCTTTTGACTGTGTGGAATTACCGCTGGAGAACAGTGTCCATGTGTCTTGAGGGTACTGGTAACTTGACACATGGACACTGTTCTCCTTCTTTCAACTTCTTCTAATTAGAATGACTCAGGTGGACAACTGAAATGAAAAGTTTGGGTCATGATGACAATTGATCATTCTCTTAGAAATATGTTAGTTTTTTTAATTACTTCTCGTTTCATATTCATTGAATAATATAAAACTTACTCTTGGGTTAATATCTTGATGCCTTATGCTTGTAAAACAGTTCTGCATTCTGTAAGACATACTTAGATGCCTTCCGACGGAAGTTTGCCTTCTTTCCTTGATCACTCCTGCACCAGTCTGGATATTTACTCTCCATCAGTCTTAACTCTGCTTCCTTACGGGCAAGAGGTCTCTCAAATAGGCTGTTGATTTCAGTTTTTTTTTTACCTTGCATTTTTTAAATGGAGTTTCGTGAAATACAAACATATTTGCTGTCAAGTAAATATCCAGATTGGTGATCATGGAAAGAAGTCAAACTTCCGTCGGAAGGCATCTAAGTATGTCTTGCAGAATGCAGAACTGTTTTACAAGCATAAGGCATCAAGAAATGACCCCAAAAGTAAGTTTTATATTCAATAAATATTATTATTATTATAATTATTATTATTATCATTATAATTATTATTACCATTATTGTTATTATTATTATTATTATTATTATTATTATTATTATTATTATTATTATTATTATTATTATTATTATTATTATTATTATTATTATTATTATTATTATTATTATTATTATTATTATTATTATTATCATTCTTTTGAAATCCATGAAAGGGCATCAGGGAGAATCCTAATACTGATATAGACCCAAGCAGGGTCCTCCCACTGCGCAAATATGGATATGAAAAGGAAAAGATAAAATAAAAGAAAGGGAGTAAATACTTAGCAAGTTAACAGGAAGGTTTAACTTTTGTTTTAGATTGTATCAATAGCAATTTCTGAAACAATTGCATCTGAAAGTAGATTCCACACTTTAGTCAAACTGAGGATAAATGCACGGGAAAATTGGTTGGTTGAGCAAAAAACTTGCTGAAAAGCATGCACATTGAAATGTAAATTATGACGTATTCGGCGAACAGGCTGAAATCGAGCAGGTAATGCACTATGAAGAGGATGTTCATTATTATTGACAATTCTGAAAAGCATGGTCAATGCACCAACGACTCGACGATGTATGCTAAAATTAGGCGGTATAAAGTTTATTGAATTAAAAGAACGATCCAAAAGCTTTAAATGAGATGGAGCAGCTGACATCCAAACTGGACTACAATACTCAAAGAAAGGTAAAATTAAGGGGAAAAAAAAAACTATTTAAAACATTCTTATCATCATTAAAAATGGCTCTGCATTTTCGCAACAAATCAATCTTCTGGGAAATTAGGAAAGAAGTTATCCTAATATGAATTTCAAAAGTCAATTTAGAATCTAAAGTTACCCAAAGAAGTTTTAATGAATTACAGGATTTATTTACTTGGTTGTTAATTATAATATTCGGATTAGGGGGATGGAGGGTCCTTGAACGACTAGAAAGGATAATATTGGTCTTGACTGGACGTAATTTCATACCCCAACGCTGGCATCAAGAAAAGATCAAATAAAGATCAGAGCTCAATTGTGTTGTTCCGTGATATATAAATGAAGGATCAGGAACATGACAAAATAAAAGAAGTGTCATCAGCATAAGCCATCAAATGGGAAGAAATCCCATGCCACATATCACTAGCATAAAAAATAAGAAGAGGCCCAAGAACATTGCCTTGGGGACACCAGACGTGAAATGAGAGCAACTACTAAACTAGCCATCAATACCAACATGTTGGTGCCTGGCAGATAAAAAATCCAGAAAAAAAAGAACCATTAATATCCACAGACTTAAGTTTAAAAAAGTAAAGCCTTATGATTAACTACATCAGATGCAGAAGAAAAATCCAGAGAAACAAGTCTAGTCTCCGACCCAGTATCCAGAAAAGTCTGAACATGAAAAGAGAAGTAATTCAGTAAACCAACATATTTCTAAGAGAATGATCAAATGTCATCATTTTCATTTCCTTTTCATTTCGGTTATCCACCGGAGTCATTCCAGAAGAAGCTGAACCAAGGAGAATAGTGTCCATGTGTCATGAGGGTACTGGTAACTACACACAGTCAAAAGCTCTTGGAGGCCACATCGGCAGGGATAAGACATTGACCAAAATTATGGACAGGCAACACACACACACACACACACACACACACACACACACGCACACACACACACACACACACACACACACACACACACACACACACACACACACACACACACACACACACGCACACACACTGCAGATTCAGTGGTTCAGTCATGGACGACATTTTTCAGTCAATATAAGCAAGTGTTTTCTTCTAATGCCAGTAAATTAATTTACAGATTTTGGTGGCCCGGTGTTGCAGCTGATGTGAAGAAATACCTAGGAACATGTGATCGTTGTCAGAAGACTAGGCTCCAGAAGATTTCACTGGACCTGCATCCTGTACCTATTCCCGAAAAAAAACATGGAAACAAGTTGACATAGACATGTGCTCCTTGACACCATCAGAGGAGGGCTATGTCAGCAAGGCGATTATGGTGAACTACTTCACCAAATGGATTGAAGCAAACCCGCGGAAGGACAAGACTGCCAGAGGTGTAGATGTTTTCATCTTTGAGACCGTATGTCGCCATGGCGTTCCAGCTATCCAAATCAATGACCAGGGTCGTGAATTTGTGAACAATGTGTCGAGGGAGCTGCATGGTCTTTTGGGTGTGGGGCAACGAATCACCAGTGCATATCATCCCCAAGCCAACGGTTTAGTTGAGCGAAACATCCGTACAATACAGTCGTCCCTGCAGAAGGTGTTAGGAGGGCTAAAGTGTTAATGGCAGCAGGCTCTGCCTGGTGTGCTCTTTGCTTTCAACACAAGCAAGAATAAATGAACAGGGTGTAGCCCATTTTATTTGATGTATGGTCGCACTGCCGTGCTGCCTGCTGAAGTCCAAGCAATTCAGTGTGAAGATGCCTCATGTAAAGCTTCTAATTGTGATTTCGATGCATCATCCCTTGAAGAGCGCCTGCGGTCTGTTGCTGACCTTAAAGACGTTGTGTACCCGAAAGTTTCATCAAATATAGACCTTTCTCAAGCTCGTCAACGACAATATTACAACAAGAGACAAAACAACAAGGCTTCCTTTCAAATTGGTGATCATGTTCTTCTGTGTAATAGCAAGCGTGCAGAGAGGAAAGGAGGCAAAAGCGTTGACCCTTGGTCTGGTCCATATGACATCTACATGGAGGTGGGTAAGGGACTGTATCCATTGAAGAACCCTAAATCTTCTCAAGTCCTGATGAAAAAATCAAATGCTTGCAATATGAAACATTACAGGGCTAGAGTTGATGATGCGGAAGGTAATGAAGATGTGGAAGTGATTGGAACACAGGAACAATATGAGCGTCTTTTCATCCCAAGTGACGGCGCTTGAGAAAATCCAGTGCCACGAAACTTGGCGTACCATTTCCTAAGGGAAGACTCCCCAGACGTAGACCCGGAATACTGTCAGATGAACCATCATCTGTTGACTCAGTTCTTGGGGATGGCAGCTGCCTGTTCCGAGCATTACCAAAGGAAATTATAGGAACTGAGAACCACCACAAGAAAAGTACACAGTGTGCTGGAAGTTCTCACAAATCAGCAATATAAGTCTCACTTCGAAAACTATTCAGGTCAGAAACACATGGAAGAATTCGTGAACAACAGTCGTATGAACGCTAATGCTGTGTGGGCAACAGATGCAGAGATTGTTGCAGCAGCTTCCCTGCTAAATACGCCCATTGTGATCCATACAGAAGACCAAGCAGGCGTAAGAAGATGGCTGTCATATGAACCACTGCGTGTGGCTCCACCATATACCTATCATCGGTGCCAAGTGTATCTAACCAACTATCAGGAACATTTTAATCGTGTTCTCAGTGTGTGAGTGTCTCAAAGGACTCTCAAGAATAGGAATTTGCAATGTGTTTGTATGCAGAGCAACGACATGTAATCTGTCAGATGCTTTTGTCTTTGCAATAAAATAGTCAACTTGCATCCCGTTTCATCATTTAAACTCCAGCAGACTTTCCATCATGGAGATTCTCTCTACAACTTATAATCAGCAAAGAAGTTACGTATATGGGGAGGTGGTTGCTGAACGGATAGCGTGACGGCCCCGCGTTCAGGAGGACGCGAGTTCAATCCCCGAACGGTGCCACCAAGCTGGGATTTTTCAGCCGCCGCCGAGTGGCTTAAAACTACCCACATGCTGTCCAGAAGACCACCTATCAACCCGGACTCTAGATTCTAGGATTAAAGATGAGCTCCGGGAGGGCAACATGAGCCAAAGCAGGATGGCGCCACTATAAACACTCGCCTGCGCCAGAACGGGCTGTGGCGACCATCAGGCCCCACCGGGAGGAAGCCTTGGACCGACGATCAGGAATCCAGGATCCACCGGGAAGAAGCCTACCGGCGCAATAGGCCAAGGCGTAAAAAAAAAGTACTGGTGTGTATATAACCAGTCACTTTTCCTAACATACGCATGAATATAGAATATGTTTCGGTATATAACCTTTTTTTATTATTTTGTTTGTAGGAAAAAAATATAAGGGAATGTTCTGAATCTGTAGGGGAGCAATTTGAACCTGGAGGGAGTGTAGTGAGCCTGATCAGAGGGAGTGATTTCAACTAAGGTTCATATCACTCTAGAGTGGTATTTGACGGCATTGCTTTGGACCTGCTACACCGGTCGAGAAACGCTGCACTAGAGTGATTTAAAAATGAGGAGTTATTTGAACTTATAAAGGGGTGTGCTGTGAAACTAAGGGGAATACTAATTTAAACCAAGGTTCATATCACTCTACATAATTAAATTGCATCTTATTTAATCATTTAATCCCAGCGAACTTTCCGTCATGGAGATTCTCAATATAACTTACAGTCAACAAAGAAGTCTCATATTATACAACCAGTCACTTTTCCTGACATCTGCATGAGAATACAATATGCTTTCGTATATAACTTTTTTCATATATGAGACCGTATGTCGCCATGGCGTTCCAGCTATCCAAATCAATGACCAGGGTCGTGAATCTGTGAACAATGTGTCGAGGGAGCTGCATGGTCCTTTGGTCAGTCTCACGCTGACCTTCCTAAGGTTAAGACGTTGACTTTTTGCTCCGCTGCTGTGTGGTGCCCACTAGCCTTTTCCCTCTGCTGTTGTGGTGTGCTTTGAGGCGTTCTGTGCTTCTGGGAGCTTGCTGCTGTGCTAGAGGACTACACACTCAGGAGGATTACCACTACCTGCATACTCCGGAACGCTAGGTGTTCTAATTTAGTATTTACCTAGATAGATAGTGATCCAGAGTTACTTCTAGGACACGTGTATTGGCTTCCCACACCTAGACTAATTTTAACACTCTTTCACGCGAGCCCAGTGCTACATGGTTTTATATTGCTTTTGTGTTTTCTTTTCATTCTACTATTATGATACTTTACTGTTTTGTGATAATAGGAACACGTGAATCAGGCGCGCCAAGCTACGTTAATTTCTAAGCCCACACAAAACACTAGATAATTCACCTTTCCACGCAAGCCTAGTGAACACAGTTATTATCTTATTTAGGTATGTGATTTATCGGTATAATAATATAGGCACGTGTTTTGTCTTGGTAGGTAGAAAGACCCGTGCCTTTTTCCTAGACACCTTTTTCCCATGGGAGTTGACCTGACTGCGACCTGACAGCAGCTGCTGGTTTGTTATTGTTTTGTTTCGTCTTAGTAGGTAGAAAAAAGCGCCCTTTTCCTTGATACACATTTTTCCCCAGAGATTTGACCTGACGACCTCACCGCAGCTGCGGACTTTTGCTATTTTCGTCTTGCCTCGCCCATATTATCACCATGCCGCCTCCCCTCAAGCGCTGTTCCGGGTGTAGCTACGCATGGCCAAGCAGTACTTTCTTTCCAAGGACGTTTGTAGGTTTTGCGTTAAGACTCAGAAGGATGATCAGAGGATCATCGAGTTACAAAATAGGGTTACGACTCTCGCCCAGGTAGACTTATTAGTTAGCACAACACCAACAAGCCCTGCCTCCTCCTCCCCTTCCTCTTCCTCTTCCTCTACTTCCTCGTCCTCCTTCCCTTCTTTACCGGCTTTGGTATTCTCTTCTCCCACTTAGTACCCCCTCCCATCCTCCTCCTCGACCGTTTCCACTCTCCCCTCTTCCCACCACACCTTCTCCTGTTCTTCCTTCTCCTCCTCCTCCTCCTCCTCATCCTCCTCCTCTCCGCCTTCCTCTTCCGTCCCCCCTCTCCCCTCTTCCCACCCCCTCCTCCTCTTTCTCCTCCTCGCCCTCCGCCTCCTCGTTCGTCCCTCCCTCCCACACCTGTCCCTTACCTTTCCTTTCCCCCTCTTCCTCCTCTCTCCCCTCGTCCGTTCCTCCCTCCCCACCCCTCACCCTCCCTTTCTCCTCCTCCTCCTTCCTCTTCCTTCTCTCCTCCTCCTCCTCCTCCTCCTCCTCCTCCTCCCCATCCTACTCCTCCTCCCCAACATCCTCCTCTTCCTCTCCCTCTTCCTTCTCCTCCCCCTTCTCCTCCTCCTTTTCCACAATGTCTCCTCGTTCTTCACAGCAGATCCCTCCCCTCCCTTTCCGCTCTCCCCTCCCCCCTTCACCCACCTTTCCTTCTGGTCCTTCTCCTGGCCGCCGGGTGCTTGTCGTTGGTGATAGTCAGGTGCGTTATGCTGACAGGTATTTTTGCTCCAAGGATAAAAACAGGATGAGGATGTGTTTCCCAGGGGCAGGGGTGGGCCATATATCAGACAGGATTGAGGCGTGTATGGCAAGCGAGGGATCGAACCCCATTTTCTTTCTCAGCTGTGGCGGAAACGACGTTTCCCGTGTGCCTAGCAAGGACCTTTTCGAGCGTTTTAGGGAATTGTTAGGTAGGGTACGAGACGCTGGGGGGTCGCCAGTAGTGTGTGGCGTCCTGCCAATGAGGAGCGTTCTTGATGGATGGCTGTCCAGGGCGATAGCAGTGAACAGCAGACTTGCTGAGCACTGCGAGCGCAATGGGTGGCTGTTCGTCGACAATAATTGGGAGCTCTTCTTCGGCAACGACGCCCTCTACGCCCGTGACTGGAAACACTTGACGTTCAAGGATGTTGAGGCTCTCTCAGACTCCCTTGAGCGAGCACTTAGTACCCTGAGGGATTTTTTAGTATAGACGAGGGGGGGAGGAGTAATGGGAGAGGACATCTAGCTCATAATACAATCAGGCAGCTTAGAAGTAATTATAGGGGGGTAACAGAGGACGGGCTAAGAATCTTCTATACTAACAGCAGTAGCCTCAGAAACAAGATAGACTTACTAAGGGGTGAATCTTGTTCAGAAAATTTTGACATAATAGCGATCACTTAGACATGGATAAACACAGCCAATAGAAATTTTAGATCGGAATTTGAAATAACGGGTTATCAGATGTTTCACAAAGACAGAAGGGGCAGAAAGGGAGGTGGAGTTGCGCTATATGTTAAAGACTCACTTAAATGTTTAGTTAAAAATTCAGTTAAAACTAACATGGATTCAGAATCAGTTTGGGTGGACGTTTACAAAGGGAAAGAAAAACTAACTCTAGAAGTTCTATACAGGCCACCCAACCTTAACAGGCAGGGCACGAGTATATTACTACAGGAGATTGGCAGGGCGAGTAGGAGTAAAAATGTCTGCGTAATGGGGGACTTTAATTATAGGAATATAGACTGGGAAGACCAAGTGGGTGACCTGGAAGCCGAGGATTTTCTTGAATTTATACAAGATAATTTCCGTAAGCAGGTAGTTTCTGAGCCTACCAGAGGAGATAACATATTAGACTTAGTCCTAACCAATAATGGAAACATGCTACGTGAGTTGGAGGTGGGCGGAGGTAGGAAATAGTGACCACATAACGGTTTCTTTTAGCTTAAACTGGGCGGTAACCCGCGAACCAAACCCAGTGTTAGTTCAAGATTTTAGAAGAGCAAATTACGAGGGGGTTCGAAGACATCTTGAAGGGGTAAACTGGGATAATTTAGGGATTCATGAGGGCCAGAACGGTGGCTTGGAGAGCCAGCAGAACCAGGTAGAAATGTCTTACAATAATTTAGTTAGAGTAATAGTAGAGGGGCAAGGACAGCATATACCACAGCGAACACCTCGAAAATAAAACAATGACCCTAAGTGGATGACTCGTGGACTAAAACACGAGATAGAGTTAAAGAAGGGAATTTATCAGGAAATAAAGAATGGTGAAACACATTTTAGGGGCCGGTATGTCTAACTATCTAGATTAGTGAAGAAAAACACCAGGATAGCAAAAAGGAACTATGAGAACAAAGTAGCAAATAAGGCAAAAAGTAATCCTAAGGGCTTCTTTCAGATGTATAGAACAAAAACAAGGGAGAAAATTGGACCGCTGAAAACAAACACAGGCGAGCTAGTAGAAAATTACGAAAATATGAGCACATTGTTGAACGACTACTTCCTTTCAGTATTCGAACGACTATTCCGGAAAGGGTTCAGGTGTATGTACGAGGGCGGGGTTGGCGATAAATTGAGGGATATAATCATTGCCAGGCAAGTAGTTCAGGATGAGATAAATAACCTTAAGAAAAATAAGTCGCCAGGTCCTGACGGGATATTTTCGAGGGTATTAAAGGAATTTAGTGATGTACTCAGTGACCCACTAACCGACACCTTTAAGATGTCGGTAAATACCATACCTGGGCTCTTCCGCACCTCGGTCCGGACCTCCGCTCCTCCGCACCTGCGGACCACCAAACGAGGAGCGAAAGCCCGGAAGTGCGGAGAGTTTTATAAAGTGCGGAAGTAACAGGTGCGGACAGGCGAAATTTGGGGTCCAGATCTCCGCACCTGAGATTTTCAAGGAAAAACCACAACGAAGACGACAAATAGCCCGCGGCATTACTTTAGCGCGTTTCGGAGAGCTATGTGCTACCAGTTGATTACTATGTCAAGTTTATTTTTCTTTTCAGAATCTTTTGACTTTTAGTGATTCACTGCGATTGTTAATTGTTTAGTGTTTAAAAATAAACATGGACAGATACGTGAAAAGAGGTGATAGCGACAGGAGAAGGAGTGTATCTGGGGATAGTAGCGTCAATAGCGTGAGCTACAGAACCAGCACGCTTGCACCGTCAGCCTCATGAACCCCTACGCCGCTGGCGACGTCAGACATTTCCTTGTCTGACATGGAGCTGGACCCCTCCCAGTGTAATGCAAGAATTTAATTAAGAAAGGGAAAATGTAAATTAGGGAGGTATAAGTAGTTTTTTGAGATGCGGACCAGTTTTTTTTTTAGGCGCGCTCTAATATTTTTGGGTATAGTAGAGGAGGTACTGAGGTCCGGTAGCGGACCGAGCGAAAACATTTTAGGCGCAGAAGTACAGGTGCTGACTACCTTCGTCCGAGGTGCGGAGGAGCGGTAGCGGAATATCCCAAATCCAGTAACGCGCCCAGCTCTGGTAAATACTAGTTATGTGCCCAGCCTATGGATAGTAGCTAATGTGACGCCGATTTAAAAAAAAAGGGGACAGGTCAGCTGCTTGAGACTGTCGCCCAATTAGCTTAACATCGGTTATAGGCAAGATGCAGAAGTACATAACAGACAAGAACATTCGGGAGCATCTAGAGAAACATAGCTTAATTCACGACTCGCAGCATGGGTTTCCGAAAGGCAGGTCATGCCGCACCAATCTCTTGTCCTTTTACAATAAAGTATTTGAGGCGGAAGACAGATGAATATTATGATGTAATGTATCTTGATTTTAGTAAATCGTTTGACAAAGTTCCTCACCAACGACTGTTGCTTAAATTACAGGCTCACGGAGTAGAGGGTAAAGTTCTGAACTGGGTCAAGGCGTGGCTTATCAATAGGAAGCAATGAGTGCAAATCAATGGTTAAAGATCTGACTGGGGATGTATTACGAGTGGGGTCCCACAAGGTTCGGTATTAGGTCGACTTTTGTTTATTATTTATATCAATGACTTAGATACAGGAATTAGTAGTGATGTCAGTATATTTGCAGATGATACCAAGATCGGTAGGATAATAGAGTCGGATTAGGACGCTAGTATTCTCCAGGATGAACTAAACAGATTGTATGACTGGGCGGATAAATGGCAGATGGAGTTCAGTGTAGGGAAGTGCAGTATTCTGAGTATAGCTAGGAGCAACCCCTCACATAACTATTGCTTAAATGACTCTCATAAGCAGGTCTGGGTGCGAGACGGATTTAGGGGTCTTAGTGAGCTCTGATCTCCGTCCAAGGGCACAATTCATTCAAGCTAAAAATCGCTCAAATAGGGTATTGGGATTTATTTCAAGGAGCGTAAGCAACAGAAGCGCCGAAGTCTTCCACAAAGTATATTTAGCATTAGTTAGACCTTATCTTGACTATGCGGCTTAGTTCTGGTCACCTTACTATAGAATGGATATCAAAATGTTAGAATCGGTGCAGCGGAGGATGACTAAGATGATTCAGGGGTTGAGGAACTTGCCATACGAGGAAAGACTCAAACAGTTAAACTTGCATTCTCTAGAAAGGCGAAGGGTGCGTGGAGACATGATTGAGGTTTATAAATGGATGAAGGGCTTTAATAAGGGGGATATTCATAAGGTTTTGTTGGTAAGAGAACCGGGTAGGACACGAAGTAATGGGTTTAAACTGGAATCATTCTGATTCAACAGGGACATAGGCAAAAATTGGTTTACTAACAGAGTGGTGGATGATTGGAATAGGCTTAGCAGTCATGTGGTGGGTGCCAATACAATTGTTTCATTAAAAAAATAGATTAGATAAATTCATGGACAGGGATATTAGGTGGGGTTAGATATACGGGAGCTTAGGCTCAAAGGAGCTGCCTCGTACAGGCCTACCGGCCTCTTGCAGACTCCTACGTTCTTATGTTCTTATATAATAAAGGCAGTCAACTTAGGATATTTTAATTTTTTTGTTTATAGGGAAAAAATACGAAAGTGTTATGAACCTATAAGGGAGTAATCAGAACCTGGAGGGAGTACAGGAAGCTCAGATCGCTTCCCAGGTTGAAATCACTCTAGAGTGATTTCAACCTAGGTCCAGATCACTCTAGAGTGATTTCATCCTAGGTCCAGACTACTCTAGAGTGATTTCAACCAGGTCCAGACTACTCCTGAGTGATTTCAATCAGGGGAGCGATCTGAACCTCCTACACCGCTGTGTTGTCCCGAGGCAGTGGTGGTCAGCCCCAGTCTTGGTCCCAGCCAGCGTGCGTGGTATTTTGTTTTTTACTACTTAGCTCATGCATCCCGGTGTTTCCTTTGGCAGAAGGCGTGGTAGGTAGGGCTACAAACAGAATGTGAGTGATCTTAATTGACGATGGCTGATAAATCGTTAGCCGACGGCGGGACTCAATGAAGGACCCCCCAACCTTCACCTGTACCGCCTCTGTGAAGTGTGTGTGTGTGTGTGTGTGTGTGTGTTACATATTTTCAAGAGCAGGCGGTGGCTGGGTGGGCTACGTGCAGGCGCGATGTCGTGGAAGACCCGGGTTCAAGTCCCGCCCGCCGCTACAAGCTGACCGTTTCTAGTCATAACCAAGTGACCAAAGTCTACCCATATACTTTCCTGAAGACCATCTATGAACCTGGACTCTAGGGAAACTCTCTATAGAGGATCAAGTGGAGCTCCGCGGGGCAGCATGAGCCAAGCATAAATGGCGCCACCAAAACACTTGCCTGTGCCACCAACGGGCTGGGGCCGACCAACAGGGCCCAGCATGAAATCCTACCGGTGCTATGGGCCAAGCATAAATGAAAATTAATAAAGTAAATAAATAGATAAATATATAAAATAAAAAATACGAGTCCTATTCGGTTCACCATCTTATCCAAAATTTTCACCTAACGCCCAGGAGAAAGTCAGCCCTCAGAGTACATTCAAGCATCACTACTCGCTGCTATACCAAATTCACATAAAAATCTTACTAATTTCAAATACGTCAAGGCAACAAGTGTAATTTTAACCCGCAGCTTTTTATCCTCGGATATGAAAGCCGCACCTAACCCTCTCGTCCCCTAACCTCCATTGACGGCCGAGATGCTGTTCGCCGTGACCACAAATGTTTCCATGACGAATCCAGCAATATTCTGTGTACATCCAAGGCAGAGGCGTCACCTGTGCACTGTTGCAGGTGTTTGGAGGCAACCTGGACAAGCACACGGAGCGGCGCCACTACCTCAACTCCCCCTTCAAGGCCCGCTACGTTCGCCTGCACCCCCAGCGCTGGAGGAAGTCCATCGCCCTGTGCGCCGCCCTCATCGGCTGCCCACACACAGGGGACTGCGGCGAGGGCTTCTTCCGCGTCCCGCCCGATACCAGCTGCGGTGAATGTGTCTGGCTTGTATTTTAGTAGGGGTAAGTATTTAGCAGGGGCAAGTATTTAGCAGGGGCAAGCATTTAGCAGGGGCAAGTATTTAGAAGGGGCAAGTATTTAGACCGTAGATAGGGGCATTAGGCAGGGGTAGGATTATCTATGCCCGTGTCTCTGTCTGTTTGAATGTTAATATATATAAAAATACTAAATCTCTGCTAAAATATATGTGGGATGGTGGGATTGATGATGATTTGGTGGCACGGGGGTGGAGATGAGGCTCAGTGCAGTGTGGTGGCGCTAGACAGTTGTTGTGGCGGTGCTAGCCCCAGGTCCAACGTGGGTCATGTAACAGGTGATGGCGGGGGGCAGGTGCAGTGGTGTCGAAAGGTTATTCAGGTTACA
Organism: Eriocheir sinensis; assembly: GCF_024679095.1. Taxonomy (NCBI): domain Eukaryota; kingdom Metazoa; phylum Arthropoda; class Malacostraca; order Decapoda; family Varunidae; genus Eriocheir; species Eriocheir sinensis. Next base: position 65,649 of record NW_026112222.1, read on the forward strand.
GGCTTAGTAGTGATTGCCAAGTCCTGGACATTAATAATAGGGGAGGGTGGATTCTGCTCGGCTAGGAGATGGTGGTTGAGGGAGCTTCTGCACAGCCTTGGAGGGGGGGCCGGGGGGGGCGTGCATCGTATTCCACCTGAGTGACGAGACTCCAACATTGCACTGCCACATGAACGCATCTATGCCAGTATCAGGGTGGGCGGACGGGCGTACCCTGGGGACCTCGGCGTGTCGGCAGGGCGGGTGGACGGGGTAGATGGGCGACATACTCAACAATCGCTATGCATCTTCCTCGACCATACCAGCACTGCACTCTGACTGTAATCGTATTTTCACTGCATTACACAGAATGTTCTTTGGAATATTGGTGGGCTCCTTTAAAAAACTAGTTGAGAGGTGAGGGTGGGGGAGGGGGGAGAGGGTCAACAAGCAACACACACGAAAACAGCTTCCTATACCCCCCACCCCCCCTTCAACATTACGTCCCAAGTCTATATAGGTGTCAGTTTAGCCCTGCGCCGTCCTCAGACTTAAATGGGCGCGTTGTCATTAAGTTGTCGATGCCCCTGTTCGATGACAGGCGTCCCAAATGATAGTTTACCACTTGCAGGAGATTGCCGTTTAGAATTGTGTATGGTTATGTGCCAGCGGAAGCGTCGCAGTTGTGGTTTTCAGCGGAATGGGCAACGCAATACTTGTGTTTTACTGCAGCGTCCTCTAGTCAGCCGCCTATAATCAGTCTTAAGGCGAGGCTAGAGATACGTACCTGCCCAGGAGCTTTTGTCTTGAAACGTACGAGTTTGGCTGATAAGTATTTAATCCCCGGGTCCAGAGCGTTAGTTAAAACACACAAAAACCTGGCATCTATATTTTCTTGTTAATTAGCTTTCTCTTAAAGATGAAGAAGCGTGGCCGATATAGTATTTTTGAGACAAGCAAGCGAGGTTTAAGATAAGGCATATTCCCTTCCTCGGCGCAGGTTTTGTGTTTAAAGCGAGTCTGGCAACCCCTCGTGCCGGCGGGACCCTCAGTGAGCTTCAACACGTATATTAATCCAATTATGCCAGTCTTTGCACGTCACCTGTCATCCGCAGAGTCTGATCGTGATGTATACAGGCTCCGCACCCTTAAAAGTCCGTGTATTCATGATAATTACACGCTACAATTTGACATGTAAAAATATAAAATCTAAGCGGGGTACAATCATCGACTTGACTAACGTATTCGGCACCAGCTGAGTGAGGATCGCGCCGAGTTTACTTAAATTTGCTAATCTGCTTTTTTTGCTGTCGATGTGTTATGTACGTGTCAGGTTAAGGTCTCGTTGATCAGTGGCAGAGGAAGCCCTGGGCGTCATTGTAAACATGGCAGTGATTGTAATTATAGCAGGAAACTCGGTACCTCCCTCACCTGCCATTCGACACCGGCAATCAACGTCCGCCTGCCTCCCACTACTTATTATTCCTTCTCCTTCTACTCCCCCTCCTCCTCCTCTCCTCTTCACTTTTCGTTTTCTTTTTAATTTCTTTATTTCTTCTTCTTCTTCTTCTTCTTTTTCTTATTTTACTTCTTCTTCTTCTTTTTCTTCTTCTTCTTCTTCGTCTTCTTCTTCGTCTTCTTCGTCTTCTTCTTCATCCTCCATCCACTTTTGCGTCCACTCCCGCTCTCTTCCCCTCCCCTTCTCCCTCCAAACTCGTCCACATCGTCTTTCTCCTTTAGTCCCCCATAAAATGAAAAACAAAAACAACAACGTATGGGTGGGACTCGGCAGAAAGGAGGGCGGAGTCGTGTCGAGGCGGAGGACACGCGATATCATCTTTATGACACCCTATCCAAGATCTATAATATGCCCGTATCTTGGCTATGTGGTGAGGAGCGCCCTGGAGCACCACCTCACGTCAGCCTTTCCACATGCACACTGACGTCATCATCATCACCATCATCATCTTCAGGCATTACTAGTTAACTGTTCGACTTTCCCAAACGTTCTCTACCTCTATCTGATGTTAGTGTACTTCATCCTGCTCAAGCAAATGTTCTTAATGTAATCTCTCGTGGTCTTTGGTCTGCCCTGATTTCTACGTCTGGGTTCCAACGCTGTCACTTTCCCTGTCCATCTGTTGGCATTTTTGCGTATTACACGGCCTGTCCAATTCCTTTTCTTATTCCTGATTCTCTTTAAATACTCTCTGAATGTTCTTTATTAAAATATTACCTACATGTTTTTGTTTGTAGTTGACCGACTTTCTCTGGATCATATGAAGTTTACGAGTGAATCTGGCATTTTTTTCTGGAGTTTGTGGACGAGGGAATTACTATCAATGACAAGAAGACGTGACCCATAAGGCGAAGATTTAGAAGTTGGATTTCTTTTAATGGGACAAGGTATACTACCGTTACACTCTAGTCTATATTGTATCTTTTATTTTCAGGCTGTGACACGATGAAGATTTTTTTTTATGCGCCTACGACCTACCGTTAGCTATAGCTGCCATACGTTCTTACCAACTATACCAAAACTAAAATACGACCTACCGTTATCTGTAGTCGTTCTTGCTTTCATCATAGTGTGAGTGTTACGGGTCCATAACAAAGTTAGTCCCGTGAAAGCCGTGGAGAGGAACTGTAGGTCTATGAAATGGAGCGTTGTAGGTCTATATAAAAAGAGCATTGTTGATTTATATAAAAGGAGCATTGTAGGTCTATATAAAAGAGGAAAATTGTCTGCCGTTCTTTACTTCCTTTTCTCTCCCTTCTCTGACACAGTAAACTCTGGTCTTTATTAAAACATTTCCCTTCTAACACACGTGGACGGTATAAACTTTGAACTCTACTGGAACATTTTACTTTGGCATCCACATAACGCGAGGAGAGAGGACGTGCCTTCTCTTCCTGTTGAGGTTCAGTGGAGGGGGAAGCTATTACGGAGAACAGGAATGAGGCCTTAGGCGTATCTCTCCAGCCATCTCTTAAACGACGTGGGCGGAACAGGGTGGCCAGGGAGGGACGAGAGCATGGCCAGGGTGAAGGGGAACAGTTAACCCCACAACCTCACCCCTCCCCACCCCCTCCCCGGACCCTCCACCCCCCTTCCCCGGATCTTCCCCAAGACCATCCCAGGCAGATAAAGCGAGATACAAATTAATAGGAGATAGAATAATTTCCATGTGTTAAGTGGTTTTGTCCTCTCTCTCTCTCTCTCTCTCTCTCTCGCTTACAGACTCTTTGTAGGGAGCTTGACGTGGAGTTCCTAAACGCATGGGACAATTTCTATGGACAAAATGAGCTCTTCCACAGGGACGGATTGCACCTTTCTCCCATCGGGGCAGCCAGACTCGGAAGGCTCCTCAACGAAGCAGTGCGTGTCATCCGACCAAAAACGAGTCACGGCCACGTCCTCCATCCGCCCGTGTAAATAGACGCCGTGCATCGCGACAAACCCGTAACCGTGATCCCGCAAGTACCACCACCTCTATTACTAAGACTCTAGATAACTTAAAAATCCTTAGTTTCAATGCGCGTAGCCTAAGAAACAAATTTGATGAACTGAGATGTCTTGCTTTAACAGAAAATTTTGACGTAATTGCTATAACCGAAACATTTATCGACACCACAAATATTGATTTAAGTTCCGAATACAACATAGATGGCTACAGACTCTTCAACAAAGATCGTGTAAACTGTAGAGGCGGTGGCGTCGCCCTTTATGTCAAAAGCTATTTGCAACCCACTGACAAAACACCGGGAAACAGTAACGTTGAACATTTGTGCGTGCGAGTAAACATTGCAAAAGTCAACTTAAATATATCTGTCACCTACAGACCTCCCGGGCAATCACTCGATGACGACCTTGAAATGTACAGCGTCTTAAGGCAGTCACTTAATAACAGCGACTCACTGATATTAGGATACTTTAACCTCCCCCATATCGACTGGGCGACACTGTCAGGTACAGAAGGCGAGTCACATAGAATGATCGAATTTCTAGAAGAAAATTATCTAAGCCAAATGGTTTCTGAGCCAACTCGACAAAATAATATACTCGACCTTGTTATAACGACCCAAGATAACCTAATCAGTAGTGTCACGGTAGGAGAACACCTCGGTTCTTGCGATCATAAATTAGTGCGCGTCGACATTAAAGCTCAATCATCAGTGACTGAAAATAAAGTAAAGGTGCCCAATTTCAAAAGAGCTAACTTCGTAGAAATCCGACAAAAACTAACAGAAATACAACTATCAGATGACGGCAACGTAGAGGAAGCCTGGCTAAGCCTTAAAAATCACTTACTCACTCAGCAGAACACATTCGTCCCCTTGTGCGAGAAGCGAATTAACACTAATAAAAGCCCACCGTGGTTTAATAGCGAAATTAAACAATCAGTCAATGAGAGAAAATTGTTTTACAGGTTAAAGAAAGAACAAAGCACGCCCGAAAACATTAGACTTTATAATGATGCCAGGCGACGAGTAAAAAGACTAGTAGGTCAGGCAAAGCGTAGATACGAAGAAAATATTGCAGCCAACTGTAAAATAATCCGAAATCTTTCTTCAGTTACATAAACAACAGAAAGGCGATCAAAAGTGGTATTGGACCTTTAACAAACAGCGACGGTGCACTAGTGACTGACAGCCAACACATTGCAAACCTCTTAAACAATTACTTTTCCTCGGTGTTTAATACTAACAGTCTTCCTCTCGCTACCACCAACACCAGTACTATTGTAAATCTCGAGCATGCATTGCCTAATTTTGAAATAACAACCGATGAAGTCCTTAAAGCTCTCCATTCACTTAAAACAAATAAAAGTCCTGGACCTGACAAAGTATATCCAACTCTGCTGAAAGAAACGAAGAGCGAAATACTCTCCTCCCTCACAACCGTATTCAATATGTCCTTGCGACAAGGCATCGTCCCTTCAGATTGGAAAAAGGCTAACGTGACACCGATTTTCAAGAAAGGAGACAAAAAAGTACCAGGTAATTACAGGCCCATTAGTCTAACTTCGGTTGTAGGTAAGCTACTTGAGGGCATAATTAGAGACAAAATTGTGAGTTACCTTGAAAGCCACTCATTGATTGGGGACTCACAACATGGCTTCCGAAACAAAAGATCCTGCCTATCAAACCTATTAACCTTTTATAACGACCTCTTCACTGTTTATGACGTAACCAAATCACTGGACGTAGTCTATCTTGATTTCCAGAAAGCATTTGATAAAGTCCCGCATCATAAATTACTTTACAAATTAAAGCAAATAGGTATTGACGGTCAAGTAAACCAATGGATCGCGAATTGGTTGAGCAACAGACAACAAAGAGTAGTGATTGACGGATTTAACTCAGAGTGGGCGCCTGTCACTAGTGGCGTCCCTCAGGGCTCGGTCCTTGGCCCAGTGCTCTTCATTATTTACATCAACGACGTGGATGTTGGACTCAATAACCGCATTAGTAAATTTGCAGACGACACAAAGATTGGCAACTCGGTTCTCACTGACGAAGACAGGCAAAGCCTCCAAGAGGATTTGCACAAAATTTCAGCTTGGTCGGATAGATGGGAGATGCCCTTTAACGTAGACAAGTGCCAGGTCCTTCAAGTTGGAACGAGGAATAAGAAGTTCGAATACGAAATGCGCGGCTTTAAACTCAAAAGCGTTCAATGCGTCAAAGACTTGGGGGTCAAAATCGCGTCAAACCTCAAATTCTCACAGCAATGCATCGATGCAGCAAATAAAGCGAACAGAATGTTGGGCTTCATTAAAAGAAACTTTGTATTCAAGAATAAAGATGTAATACTCCCGCTCTACAACAGTTTAGTCAGACCCCACTTGGAATATGCGGTACAGTTTTGGTCCCCCCACCATGCAAAGGATATTGCTAAATTAGAAGGTGTTCAGCGTCGGGCAACGAAAATGATCCCTTCCTTGCGCAACAAATCCTACGAAGAAAGGCTTTCTATCCTTAACATGTTCTCTCTTGAGAAACGTCGCCTCCGAGGAAAATTGATCGAATGTTTTAAAATACTTAATGGTTTCACGAATGTAGACAGATCAACATTGTTTATGATCGATGACAGTCTGCGCACGAGGAACAATGGCGTAAAACTCAGATGTAGACAAGTAAATTCAGATTGCACCAAATTTTTCTTCACCAACGTTGTAGTGCGAGAATGGAATAAGCTTCCACCATCAGTGGTCCAGTGTAACACGATTGACTCCTTCAAAAATAAGCTCGACCGTCACTTCCTTCAACTTAATATCAACTAGAGTAGAAATGCAACGTTTTGGAGTCTTCTGATTAATGTAAAATCACTTAGGTTTAAGGACAGACCACCAAGTCTGGACCATGGGGTCTGTGTGGTCTGATTTTCTATGTAAATCTATGTAAATCTCTCTCTCTCTCTCTCTCAAACACTACATACATACATACGAACACACACAAAGACACAGTAAATGACACACGCCCCCCCCCCTCTCCCCCCTCACGCTGCATACATTCATACATACTTACAAATACAGACCTCACACACTCCCCTTCGCTTCCCCTCACCTCCTCAGACCACATACATACATACATACATACATCCCATTCACACCCACAAACACATACGCCCCCCCCCCTACTTCCCCCACCTCAGACACCACATACTTACATACATACATACATACATACATACATACATCCCGTCCGTCTGCAGCCTCGACTCGCCTCCCGCGCCTCCACTTAGCGAAGGTTTCCGCCACATTTATCGCAATCAGGGCCACACTTTACTCATTAGGCGCTCCGTGGCATCCTTTTCTCGCCGCCTCGAAGGCCACGTAAAGTTTGCTGCGGATGATGAGCGACGAATATAAAGTTTTAAGCCGGAAAAATGGGAAGTTACGGACGGACCCGAAGTTAGTTTGATTTCTTGTTTTTCTTGCTCCTTTGTTTTTGCTGTTATTAGTGAAGGGACTGGTTCGGATTAAGGAGATGTGACGGAGTGCAGAAGTTAAGTAGGAAGTTCAGGATTACAAGTGGAGGATTCTTTTTTTGTTTGTTTGTTTGTTTTCTCCCCAGAGTTAGTTATAAGTCTTTGCTCCTTTGTTTTCGCTATTACTATTGAAGGGATTGGTTCGGGTTAAGGTGATGTGACGGAGTGCAGGAATTAAATAGGAAGTTCATTATCACAAGTGGAGGATTCTTTTTTCTTGTTTGTTCGTTTGTTTTTACGTCTACGCCTATAGCGCCGGTAGACTTGCAACTATCTTTCTTATCAATTATTATCAATCTTGCTTGCTATTATAACCATTCATCATTACTAGCATCATCACCACCATCTTCCCGCTTCTCTTACTTGTAGGGGCGGGGAGAGGGACGGGGAGGAGGGGTTAAAGTATAATGATAATGGAAGTAAAGCCACGCAATTGTTTCCCTAGTAGCGATTCCAGATACTTACCTCAATGAAAAAAAACACTTCTTCGTTAATAGCAAATAGGAGACAAGGAAATCTGGACATCACTTACTGAAAACAAAATAAACGTTCTCTCTGTTCGAACGAAGGAGTGAACAAGAAGGGGCTTAGTAATGATATCCAAACTCCGGCAGGTTGATTATAATAAAGCTCACTAGTCATGCCCTCTCGTTTGTTTATGCTTTTCCTCAAGTTCATGATATATTTGTATGTTCATTATGGTAGTCCACTATATATACAAGTAACGTGCATTCATTCGTAAAAAACACATCTAATTGAGGGGTTACAACGCTAATTATTTGTTTTAAGGCAGTATTTACCCCTGTACAATACACCTCTCTTGATTTTGAAGTCTGTGTACAAGTAAACAAACGACACGTGAAAGCTGATATACAGCATCAAAGGTCCCGTCACTGTGTTCAAAATTGTGTATCTAGTCTAACGCCCAAAAGGTCTCCAGAGGTCGCGTCGTAAAATAAAGCCATAAAACATAACTCGCCTTAGAAACAGATTAGTTGTGATAGCCGCGGGCTGACAAAAACGAAGTTAAAAAAAAACATGTATATAAAAACAATACAAGCTCCCGCGAGTACACAGTCATGGGCGGGGGAAGCAGGAGGAAAGGTTAAGTAAGGGCCATAAATCTTGAACTGATTGTACAGACTGTTATGAAGGCGGTGTGTGTTTGTGTGTGTGTTTGTGTGTTTGTGTGTGTGTGTGTGTGTGTGTGTGTATGCTTTTTTCTTTTTTACATGGACACGACTTCATGAACTATATATGTGTGAAAATTTTTATTTTTTCCACGGACATGACTTCATACACTATTACAGACATAAATCTTGTCGTTTCTAAGGAACTCATGTCTCCGTAATAGCTGAAACATGTAAAGCTTCATACTTAACGTGGGAGATTCGAGACAAGGATGGCGACAATGAAAACAGCAACACGGACAAGAAAACACACAAAAAACCCGCTCTGAGGCGCCGGGCGAGGCCTTCATAGGGGGGGCATCATACTATGGGCGGCGACGCGGCGTAGCCCTGCAGCAAGGTAAAGAAAGCTGCGTGTTTTTATTAAGGTGGGTTATGTGTTATGGCCTGTTGTACGACGCGACCCGTGGACACCTTTTGGGCGTTAGAATATATACTTGCCCTGCAGCCCACACGGAGTACCTGCACTTTCCTGACGGGCTCGATAATCCCATGTTCAATGCCAAGGGTGTAGCGACAAACCGTAAGCAGTGAAGGCCTTTATATATTATGGACCGTCATTTTTATTGCTTTAATTCCTCTGAAAGCTCGAGCATATATGATTTTATCTTCAGATACACGAAGATTGGCCAGGCGTAGTAGGAGTAGTAGCAGTGGTGGTGATGGTGGAGGTAATAGTAGTAGCAGTAGTAGTAGTAGTAGTAGTAGTGGTAGTAGCAGTAATAGCAGTAGTAGTAGTAGTAGCAGTATTAGTATTAGTAGTAGTAGTAGTAGTAGTAGTAGTAGTAGTAGTAGTCGATATTTTAGGAGTAGGTGTAGTTGTTGTTATTCTGGTGGTTGTGTCATTAAAATGCGGATACAAAATCTATCAATAGTCTCACCACATTTCTAAACACGCTGCTTCTTCTGGCTTATTTTTATGGTAGTGGCGAATTGGCCTTAAGAATCCTGTCTCCTCTTTCATTTCCATCTTATTACGCCACCAGAAGTGCCTTACAACCGGACTTGGACATTGTTGTCGACTTGGGAAACAGTGTCAGGCGTGTGAGTGTTTTGAATGTGTCTGAATGATGCTGGGTGGATGTTTAGCTCCTTTTGTTCTCATCAGTAAGTGTGTGTGTGTGGGAGGGGGAGGGACTTATACATTTTTTTTATTGTATATACCATTGAGTTCGTCGCTTTTAAAGAACATACATCAATATCTCTGAACGTTTATATATTTTTTTCCGTTTTTTTTTCTGATCTCCTGATATCTTTGAATATTCGACACACGCTTATATTTTTGTTTACCGTCCACTCGGGTACACGGAGCGAAGAATGGCCGGGCGTGTCATATCATCGGGTCACTCCGAACCCACAGCCGGCCTGCAGCATTTTTTTTTTCCACAGTGTCAAAGTCGCTTCAAAGAGGACCGATGCAACGGTGTCCTCAATGCTACACCAGATGATAAAGAAAGCAGAACATTTATTAGTAAAATCTACCCGACGTCCCACAACGAGAGACTTGAACACAACTGCTGTTCCGGGGCCACTCATCTCACAGTTTTACGATCTCAACGTCTACTGCAAGGGATAGGTCAGGTTGCCATCCGAGGGTCACTGGACGAAGAAGGCTGCTGCTTAACATAGCCATGAATGCTAACCAGGACCGGCACAGCACAATCACTTTGCGACTTCCCCAGCCTGACCATATATAGCATAACACAGCACTAGCACACACACACACACACACACACACACACACACACACACACACACACACACACACACACAAACGCATACGCACACACACACACACATACACACACAGCATAGCCATCCCTTGTTAGAAACCGGTTCCCCTATTAGCAAGTTGGCGGTGTCAATCGACGGCCGCGAGTCGACAGTGGAAGAACCATAAGGAAGTTGTTTTTTTGTTTTTTTTATTGCGTCAACGAAAGGAGAAAGTGAAGAAAAATAAAGTTGTGAAAATTATGTGAACACGCCTACAGTATGATGAAGAAACACGTTTTTTTGTTTTTTTTTTACTTGAAATGACTACAGTATGGAGAGAAAAAAATAGGAGAGAGAGAGAGAGAGAGAGAGAGAGAGAGAGAGAGAGAGAGAGAGAGAGAGAGAGAGAGAGAGAGAGAGAGAGAGAGAGAGAGAGAGAGAGAGAGAGAGAGAGAGAGAGAGAATTTGCTTGCTTACTGATCTGTTTATCTGCTCTTGGTTTGTTTCTTTGTTTATTTGTTTTGTCTTGGTCCGCTGATACTCGACTTTTATAATAACAACAATAAGTCTCATCAAAAGTCAAATGAGCATCACGCTGACGGATTCACACCAATTATTGTGACAGGACTGACAGGACCTTTGCATCACCGAGATAACCGACGGGATAGAACAGCGAGGGATTTTTAATGGTGACCGATGTGGCTGCAGGGGACGGTCGGTGCTTATGAATTCCCGCTTAACGAGGATCGGATTGCCATTAAATCAACGCCGAATAAAGGTAGTTAACCGCTAATAAATACTGTGGAGGTGAAAACAGTGTATGTGTAAATGTGTTCAGAGTGGCATGTGTGAGTGTGTTCAGAGAGGATATTTAACCACTGTTCGTATAGCCGCCGAGGACACAACACTTCCAGCATTACCTTAACGATTCACCTCAAAGATAAATTTTCTCGACTTTTTTTAACTCAACATGTTCTCCCTCCACGAAGAAGCTTCATAGCACTTTTACTCTGTGTGGGTGAAGGGTGTTGGGAGAAAAGGGAAAGTAAAGTGAACATAGGGCTTAAAGATGATGAAGACGGCGAGGTGAAACAGGCGCTAGAAAGTTTTAAAACATCAACATGGAATCAGTATTTACAATTGGGTTAAGTCATGAGCAAGTTATAGATGAAGCAAAGAAGACAGAAGCACTAACAGCCACACTTGTAACCAGAAAAGATAAAAAAAAAAAAAATCTGTGACTAATACGAAGGAATGTCGTTATATATCATCATTTTGCTCCGGAAAATTAAGTGTAAAAAGATGGTCATGAGGCGTTTGTTTGGACTCAAGTTTCAACCCTCGACCCAGGATCCATTGCACAGTGGCTCTCAACCGCACCAACGGAGTGCTACATTATTTATAAAACCGTAAGCAACACAAGCGCAGATGATTTATTGAACCGGTATGTAACACTGACCAGATCCTATGTACCTGCAGTGTGACCAGGTTCTGGCTCAACCATTATAGAGCTGACGTGTTTGTTCTAAAGTGCAGGGAGGAATCAGTGGAAATTATTCAAGGGATGATGATTATTAATACAGACACCTTTTATTAATTGAATTCGCATTCGTTTTAAAGGCGTTGACTGCTCGGTGAGATGGGTTTGCTTTTAGAATTGGTAGAAGGGACTGCCAGAAGGGATATTCACTGATTATTATTACTAAAATGGAACTAAGACCCACGGCAAAGGGCACTTGCTGGAAACGTTTAAGTTTAACGAAGGAGTGTAAAAAAGTGGTTAGCGAGTATTGAAGTGGACGAGAACAACAAACTTACTGTATAGACGTGTGTGTGTGTGTGTGTGTGTGTGTGTGTGTGTGTGTGTGTGTAAGAGCAAAGTATAATATTTGAACTACGTAATAAAACCTGTTCAAAATCATGGCAAGGAAAAAATAAGCGGTGGTTTCCCTGACTTTACGCAATAAAATATGAAGATAATTGTGTTGTACAATCCTAATTATTGTTCTTATGCATACTCTCAACCAGGAACAAACAACGGGTCGAGAGATAACGAGATATTTTGATGAATGTGTTTTTATTATCTCACATACTGATCGTGTGAAATTTATTTAACAACTTGAATGAAAAATAATTTATCTACAGTGTCCAGTGACGCAAGCCGGTCGGGTTATGAAAGGTAATGACAAGGCATTGTGCGGGGCTCAGAGATTAGCTTCCAAATATAAACAACACTGCAAAAAAATAATTACCAGTTGCCAACATGAGCCATGGGAAGCATCGCCTCACCCACCCGCCAGGCGCCAGGAGTCATGGTAAAGTGTATGTGGAGCTGAGCGAAGGGCTGCCTAATATGAATGAGAAAAATGGTGAATCCTTGCTCAACGGAGACTGAAAGGATGGTGCAACTCAGACTCCCGGGTACTTTAAACAGATGCCTAATATTCACATAAAGGAAGAAACTTGTAAGTTGGCCGAGAAAAATAAATCATGAAGATTTCCGAGCTTGAAATGAAACTAAAATAGACAAGATATAATATGTAAACTTCATTCTTCATTCTCTCGTGACATGGAATGAGTAGCGGGCTTTTTTTCGCATTTGTTAATTTTGTTATGCCCTTGAACTGACTCCTCTGCTGTTAAAAAAAGAATAACTACGTAAACAGCTTCAGCATAAGCATGAAAAGAGAAAATAATAATAACGGTACAGAGAAGAAACAGAGGCAAGACAGCAACTTGACGCGAGAGACCGCTGACAGCCACTTAGAAGGAGGCGCTTATAAGGAAGTCGATTAATGTAATTGTTTAAGCACTTTTTATAACTTGAAAATGCCGTGGATTTACAACTCTCTTTTATGAACCGTACATTGCTTTTTCTCTGTGTTTATTCGTTTGTTTGTTTGTTTGCTTCTGTGCGTCCATTAATCTAGTCGACGAACAGTTTTATCTTATCTATTTGTTTATATTTATTTACATAACATATTTGCATCTTTTTGTTTATTTACATCTATCGTCATCCATTCATCAATATGTTAATGCTTTAATATCTATCTATCTACCTGTCTATAGCTATATCTATATATCTATCTATCCCTCCATTAAGTTCGTATATACTCACCCGTATGTCTGTGTACGTATCTTCATCAGTATGCACTATATCCGGGTGTTCGGGCATTGTTTGGGTCTGTATATGTGCGTCATTGTCTTGTACTAAATAAACCCACCTTGTTTTCCCCACACACTACACTGATAAATTGCTGAACGGCGTGCAAATGACGAGGGATAAATAGTGTATGACATGACACGATTCCTACGACGAGAATCAGTCCCCCTAAGATTTTGCTGCTTCCCGGTAATCCTATTATCATTCCCACTAAGTTTCCCTGAGTCATCGCCCGTGTCCTTATCACTCACTTTGGTGGCTCCCTCTCCCCCCCCCCCCTAGTAACGCCTTCCTCCCCTATCGACGCATCGCTCTCCTACTTCCTCACCCCAGTAGCAAGAACATCACATATTTCTCTCCTTCAAAATTTGCCGACGACACAAAGGTGGGTGGGATGGCCCTCACAACGGCAGACTGCAAAATTATCCAGAGAGACCTGGACCAGATCACTCGGTGGTCAGAAAAATGGCAGATGTCCTTCAACACTGCCAAATGTAAAGTAATGCATATCGGATCCAGAAACAGCAACCACACATACCACTTGGGTGGCGAACCACTACATGTTGTGCAAGAGGAAAGAGACCTCGGGGTCACCATCAGCAGTGACTTGAAACAAACAAAACACTGCAAGTCCGCCTGTAAGAAAGCAAATACAATGCTTGGGTTCATATCGAGAAACTTCGAATACAAGACGCCGGGAGTTATGTTATCCTTGTACAATTCGCTGGTAAGGCCCCACCTGGAATACGCCGTGCAATTCTGGTCTCCTAATTACAGGAAAGACATTGAATTACTTGAGAGAGTACAGCGCCGCGCCACGAAGATGATACCATCACTGAGGACGAAGCCCTATGAAGAACGACTCGAGCGACTCAGCCTCTTCACGTTGGAAAAGAGACGCCTGCGGGGAGACATGATACAAGTCTTTAAGTACCTGAACAAGCTCAGCAACGTTGATCACTCCAAGCTCTTCACGCTACAAACCAACCTGAGAACAAGAAACAACGGAAAAACAATTCAAGCAAAGCGATGCAATACCGACATCGGCAGGAGTTATTTCTCGAATAGAGTTGTTCGCCACTGGAACAGCCTTCCTGCAGGAGTGGTTAGCGCAGAGACCATCAACTCCTTCAAGAAACGCATTGATCGCCACTTTGCTGCATCGGGAGTGAACTGAACGTTCCCAAGAGTAGATACACAAGTGCTTTAATCCTTCCCTGCAAGCCACTCCTATGGCAAACGGATTGATTGAATCACTGAACGCAGGCAGCCTAGTAATGAGCCAACAGGCTTTCTGCTGCCGGCTAGTCCATGTTTCCTCCTCCTCCTCCTCCTCGTCATCATCATCATCATCATCATCGCAGAAGCAGCAACGCACCGCACATTCTGCCTCCTCCTCCCTCTCCTCTCCCCACCCCTCAGCACACTTCTTCCTTCTCTCTCCCAGTACCAGCCTCACAACACTCACTTCTTCCTCCCTTTCTCTCCTTGCGGCTCTCTTAGTATGCAACGCGTTTCGCCCCTTAACGACGAATTTCTTCTTCTCTTCCTTCCTCGGTAGCAGCAGCAGCAGTACAGCCAACTCAACCTCAAACACTTATGTCGGTATTATAAGACACTTTCGGTTCTCACATCAGCTGTTTCTAAAGGTCAAAGAGGGGGTCAATCGGGTTTTAATGAGTGTTTCTTTAGGTTCACGGTATAAGAGAAGGGTCAAACTACCACCAGGGCCATAAAACTACTCCTGGAAATGCCCAAAACTCCTTCGAAAGCCTTGTCAATTATGTGTACTTGGGCGACAAAATGTTTAGTAATACGGCTCCATTTCTAACTTCGTGTTGTTCGTTTCTCATCACACCAATAGTTACTACACCCCTCTCTGGTAACACAGGCTTTCACTCTGGGTTGATAAGGAGAGTCAAGGTTGATCAGCTGGAAGGAACACGAGTGAAGGTGATATTTAGCGCGTTAACACCAAGTAGAGTAATTGGTAGGGGCGTCTTGTATGATGAAAATACGATGACTACACGCCAGCACACGGCCTACATTTTCGTAGTGCTCCGAACAGACGAAGATCGATTATTAATTAGACTGAATACTGTGAAATTTAATTGTTGGCTGGAGAGAGAGAGAGAGAGAGAGAGAGAGAGAGAGAGAGAGAGAGAGAGAGAGAGAGAGAGAGAGAGAGAGAGAGAGAGAGAGAGAGAGAGAGAGAGAGAGAGAGAGAGAGAGAGAGAGAGAGAGAGAGAGAGAGAGAGAGAGAGAGAGAGAGACTAAACAAGCACCTCACACAGCCTCCTCTCCCCAGTTACCAAGCGTCTCAGCGCCAAGCACCTCATCCCTCTCAACACCCCTACACACCTTGGAATTATGCCGGCCGACCCAACCTTC
This sequence comes from Eriocheir sinensis, assembly GCF_024679095.1. Lineage (NCBI taxonomy): Eukaryota > Metazoa > Arthropoda > Malacostraca > Decapoda > Varunidae > Eriocheir > Eriocheir sinensis. Next base: position 81,079 of record NW_026112222.1, read on the forward strand.
CAAGAGAAACTGACGATTATGTCTACTAACATCAGAGGCCTCCAAACCAACATAGGAGATCTAACACACTCTTATGTTATCCCGCACTCCCCAGACATCATAGCCACAGTGGAGACCTTTCTCAATCCCACCATTCCCGCCAACTTTGGGCATATTCAAGGGTACCTCAATAGAACACGACGGAGCCACCGCCCGTGTGAACTGGTTGTGGTCCCGGGGAGATTGGAAGAGCCTGAAGGCAAATCTGGACTCCATCGTGTGGACGGATATCCTCCACGGAGACGTCAACACCCAAGTGGAGAACTTAACAAACCTTCTTCTGTCTCTGCAACAAGAATATGTGCCCAGCCAGTCATATAAATCAAAACCAAATGATCAGCCCTGGTTCGGCTATCAGTGCAGGATAGCCGCGGACACCAAGAGTAGGGCTTGGCTGCGTTACAAGTCTCATCCTTCTCAGCATAATAAAACCTTACACAGAGACGCCTGCAAGAACATGAGCCGGGTGCAAAAACAGGCTATACAACGCTGGAAGGAGGTAATGAAGACCAAGCTCAGCGGCCAGTCTGTGGGTAGCAAGGAGTGGTGGAGTGAAGTGAAACAACAACAAGGCCTCTCAGCCGACAACGCCATCCCACCCCTCGTCAGGCCAGATGGGTCAGTGGCTATGCGCGACAAAGACAAGGCGGAGCTACTGGCGGCCCACTTCTCTTCCAAAATGTCAGTACCGGATCCCCTCCGCGCCCCCCCGAAGCTGCCATCCCTCACCAGGGCCTCTCTGGAGAGTCTCACTGTCACTACAGAGGAGGTAAAAAATCTGCTGCTGCAAATAGACCCCAAGAAAGCCCTAGGGCCTGACAACATCAGCCCTCACCTGCTAAAAAGATGCGCTGGCCAGCTCGCCCTACCACTTACCACCATCTTCAATAACATCCTTTCCACCTCCAAGTGGCCCTAACTTTGGAGGAAAGCAAGAGTGGTGGCCATATACAAGAAAAAAGGCAAACAGGACCCAAAGAACTACCGCCCAGTATCCCTCCTCTCCACTGTTGGGAAAATCTTGGAGTTCCTTATAACAACCAAACTCACGGCCTTCCTCGATGCCCACCATCTCCTCAACTCCAAGCAATTCGGCTTCCGGCAGGGAAGATCTGCTGCAGACCTGCTGCTCCTTAACTCTGCCTCATGGAACCACTCGCTGGACAGGGGACTCGACACCTTCGTCGTGGCTCTTGACATAGCCGGAGCCTTCGACAGGGTTTGGCACCAAGGCCTCATCGCCAAGGTGAAGAGCCTAGGTGTGCGAGGCGCCCTCCTGCAACTCATTGGGGACTACCTCCAGGACAGGACGTTACAGGTGGTGATTAACGGCCACACCTCAAGCCAGCACCCCATCAATGCAAGCGTGCCCCAGGGCAGCGTACTAGGGCCTCTACTGTGGAATGTTTATTTCAATGACATTCTCCAGCTCATTCCTGAGGCCCAGGCGTACGCTGACGACTGCACCCTTGCCTTCACCAGCGACAGACAGGACTGGCAAGGCACAGTGTGTCGCATCAACATGGCACTCGACAAAATTATCGCCTGGAGTGGCTGCTGGCAAGTCACCCTGGCCCCTGACAAAACGCAAGCAATGGTAATATCCCGCAGGCGAGATATCAACAATCTAGCCGGGCCGGGGATACAACTGGAGGGGAAAACGCTACCCCTTCAAGACTCCATCTCCATTCTCGGAGTGGAGTTCGACGCGGGACTCTCCTTCACCAACCATGCTAAAAAATATATAAAAAAAAATGCAGCATGGAAACTCAGCTGTGTACGGCGCATCTTCCATCTACTTGACGCCAAAGGGGCTGAGAAGCTCTACAAGGCACAGGTACGCCCCCTCATGGAGTACTCCCCCCTCGCCTGGTCCTCCTGCCCTCCATCCTACCTTGCAACGCTGGATCGTGTCCAGGCCAGAGCCCAGCGTCTGATACAGCGCACAGGTCCTCAGCACGCGCGTGGCTCCCTGCAACCTCTCCAGGAGCGCGGGGATGTGGCAGGCCTGTGTGTAATGTTCAAGGCACACAATCTAAACACACCCCACCTGGCAGCTCTCAAGCTCCCCGCGCCCCCACCCCCCATACACTCCACCCGAGCAGCATCCCACAGACAGGAACAAGTGGCTGTACCCTTCTCCAGGACGGAACACCACTTCCGCTCCTTCCAGCCCCGCTACAGCCGCCTGTGGAACCAGCTTGTTAGCCACACCGACCTCCACCATCGCGCGTCACTTCAGGACTTCAAGCGGGAGATGAACAGCTGGATTAGGACTTCTAGGCAGTAATTCAATGTGTGTTTTGTATGTAGCTATAGACAGATGAAGCTTAAAACCTTCAACTTTAGCACAATCTTCTGTAAGCCCTGTTTAAATTAAAAGAGAGAGAGAGAGAGAGAGAGAGAGAGAGAGAGAGAGAGAGAGAGAGAGAGAGAGAGAGAGAGAGAGAGAGAGAGAGAGAGAGAGAGAGAGAGAGAGAGAGAGAGAGAGAGAGAGAGAGAGAGAGAGAGAGAATAAAGAGAGAGAGAGGGAGAGAGAGAATGGAAAGAGAGAGAGAGAGAGAGAGAGAGAGAGAGAGAGAGAGAGAGAGAGAGAGAGAGAGAGAGAGAGAGAGAGAGAGAGAGAGAGAGAGAGAGAGAGAGAGAGAGAGAGAGAGAGAGAGAGAGAGAGAGAGAGAGAGATGACAATCACAGCGTTAATGGTAATAGTCTTTAGAGATTGTGTGAGAAGTTATAAGAGACAAGATATGAAGGCATGAAATTAGGATAAGATAAAAAAAAGTCTGAATGAAATAAGAGAATGAAGTGGGCGGAAGGAGACGCGGAAAGTTAAAGGAAAGAATTGAGTAGAGGGAAGGCAGAAGGACAGGTGTAAGGAGAAATAGGGAAAATTGATTAGGCGTCAGAATAATAACAGCGGAAAGGCAACAGAGGAGATGGATGGAGAAGAGGAGAGGGGAGAAGGTTAGGACCCACGGAGGGAGCAGAGGAAGGATTAGTCTACGGGTCATTCACATCCAACACGGACTTCACTGAGACTTGCCGCACGCAGTCCATCATGCTCACTGCCGCACACACACACACACACACACACACACACACACACACACACACACACACACACACACAGTAGATAATGTTAAGAATCACTTGATAAAAAAAGTATGAACCACGACCTCAAGAAGATTTCCATGACTGGGAATGAAGAGAGGCAAGGAATGGCGAAGTAAATATATATAGAAAAATAAAGACATTAATGCCATGACAGATATATGGAATGAGGAATTACAGTTGTATGCAATCAGTAAGATGTTTTGATTTAGGGAGAAAATCATGTAATTCTATGGAAGCTTGAGCTCTTATAGATATCAAAGAACAGTAGGTGTACACGAGAAGGAAGTCCACGCCTTTTTGCTTGGGTTGCTTTGTAAGGAATATATTTTGAGAAAAAAACTTTCTAACTGTACAAGGACGGTTATGATTATTAGTGGCGAGCTGCTTATCGGGAAGACTTAAAACGCAAGTGTAAGGCCTCGAGGGATCTGTCTTAACCCTGATTATGTTCCTGATGCATGTGCCTCAAGGATGGACTGACGAGTTATGGTAATGGGTTATGCTAGACTTAATTAAGAGTGTTGGCTACTGGAGTGAGCTGCAACACGACGTTCAAATTCTTTCCTGGCCTCAGCATATTTTATTGAAGAGTGATTTTTACTTTAATGCCTCTTAGGGCTCGTACCAGACTCTGGTACAGTAAGGATGATCGACAGCGTTCTCGTTACCCCGGCCACTCGGCGATGGACGGATCATCAGTCGTTGGTGCGACTCGCAGTGAGACCCGACGTCCACTACTTGGTGCAACAACCACTCGACGACCGCCTAA
>NW_026112222.1:90000-147500 GCF_024679095.1 Eriocheir sinensis
CGATGAATGATACGACTTTAGGTCCTCAGCAGCGCCAGAGTAATTACGACTATTATTCATTATCAGTTTGGTAAGCATTCAAAGTTGGCGATTATCTCTCTCTCTCTCTCTCTCTCTCTCTCTCTCTCTCTCTCTCTCTCACACACACACACACACACACACACACACACACACACACATTCATTAGCTCAATCCACTAATCCATTGTCCCCGTGAGCAGAGAGCGCGTGCACGTGGAGTGTCCTCAGCCCATCAAGGGTCGTTTCCCGTACAGCAAGGCGAGCGGGGTTGCCAACAGGTGGCACCGCGTCTTCTCCATGGTGTTGTGTGAGGTGATGGCGTACTGACCCGCCTCGGCTGCTCACCACGCCCTCACCGACATCAAACCCGTCCGCACTAATTTCGCGGATTATGGTGAAAAGAAAAATATAAATAACTATTCACGTGACTGAGAAGCAAATGGAAACGTTGCTTACCACTCAGGATAATCATGGATAATGCCTTTTGAAATGGCAAAGCTATTATGCCCTCATAAGGAAATAGTGATGGACAGACTCTCATTTTGGGAGCCACGACGTTTTGTATTCAGGGATGAACAGTTTTGAGATTGTAAAGTTAGTTTATGTTTTGAAGATGAACTGAAATGGACAAAATTCATAGTGCATTGTGGAAAGGGTGGATCATGACTTTGTGTCCGTGGATAAGTGTTGCGTTGATGGACGAGGTTCTCGGCGATGAGGCCAGCGTGTGGTGGTGCAGTGGAACGTTCAGTCATCATCTTCGACGGTCCTTCTCATGTGGTGCGTCGTCAAACACCCCGCACAGGAGACCGATGGACGCGACCCACGAATACTGCCCTGTGCATGCACTGTGTGTACCTGTGATATGGTAGACAAGGAATCACTAGGCAAGGAAGGCGTGCCGAGCCTCACGTTAACAGTGTGCTGGCAACACTCGCGCCGCCCACTGACTCCACGATCGTAGGCTTGCCACATTATAGTGTGTGTGTGTGTGTGTGTGTGTGTGTGTGTGTGTGTGTATAATATATATATATATATATATATATATATATATATATATATATATATATATATATATATATATATATATATATATATATATATATATATATATATATATATATATATATATATATATATATATATATCTATATATATAGATCTATATATATATATATATATATATATATATATATATATATATATATATATATATATATATATATTTTTTTTTTTACAGCAAAGGAGACAGCTCAAGGGCACAAAAAAGTAAACATTAATAAAAAAAAAAAGCCCGCTACTCGCTGCTCCTAAAAAGAATCCAAAGAGGTGGCCGAAAGAGACGTCAGTTTCGGGAGGAGAGGTGTCCTGATACACTCCTCTTGAAAGAGTTCAAGTCGTAGGCAGGAGGAAATACAGATGAAGGAAGATTGTTCAAGAGTTTACCAGCGTGAGGGATGAAAGATTGAAGATGCTGGTTAACTCTTGCATAATGGGTTTGGACAGTATAGGGATGAGCATGAGTAGAAAGTCGAGTGCAGCGGGGCCGCGTGAGGGGGGGAGGCATGCAGTTAGCAAGTTCAGAAGAGCAGTCAGCGTGGAAATATCGATAGAAGATAGAAAGAGAGGCAACATTGCGGCGGAATTTAAGAGGTAGAAGACTATCAGTATGAGGAGGAGAGCTGATGAGACGAAGAGCCTTTGCCTCCACTCTGTCCAGAAGAGCTGTGTGAGTGGAGCCCCCCCACACATGAGATGCATACTCCATACGAGGGCGGACAAGGCCCCTGTATGGACAGCATCTGTGCAAGGGAGAAGAACTGGCGGAGACGGTACAGAACGCCCAGCCTCGAGGAAGCTGATTTAGTAAGAGATGAGATATGAAGTTTCCAGTTGAGATTTTGAGTTAAGGATAGACCGAGGATGTTTAGTGTTGAGGAAGGTGATAGCTGGGTGTTGTCAAAGAATAGGGGATAGTTGTTTGGAAGATTGTGTCGAGTGGCTAGGTGGAGAAACTGTGTTTTTGAGGCGTTGAAGGACACCAGGTTCTTCTTGCCCCAATCGGAAATAATAGTAAGGTCTGAGGCTAAGCGTTCTGCAGCCTCCAGCCTTGAGTCGTTAAGTTCCTGAAGGGTGGGTCTTCTATTAAAAGAAGTTGAATAATGCAGAGTGGAATCATCGGCGTAGGAATGGATAGGACAGTTCGTTTTGGAAAGAAGATCATCAATGAATAACAGAAAAAGAGTGGGAGATAGGACAGAACCCTGTGGGACACCACTGTTAATAGATTTAGGGGAAGAACAGTGACCGTCTACCACGGCAGAAATAGAACGGTCAGAAAGGAAACTGGAGATAAAGGTACAGAGAGAAGGATAGAAACCGTAGGAGGGTAGTTTAGAAAGCAAAGATTTGTGCCAGACCCTATCAAAAGCTTTTGATATGTCCAGCGCAATAGCAAAAGTTTCACCGAAACGGCTAAGAGAGGATGACCAAGAGTCAGTTAAGAAGGCTAGGAGATCACCAGTAGAACGCCCCTTGCGGAACCCATACTGACGATCAGATAGAAGGTCAGAAGTGGAAAGGTGCTTTTGAATCTTACGGTTAAGGATTGATTCAAAAGCTTTAGATGGACAAGAAAGTAAAGCAATAGGACGGTAGTTTGAGGGATTGGAGCGGTCACCCTTCTTAGGTACAGGCTGTGTGAAGGCATACTTCCAGCAAGAAGGAAAGGTAGATGTTGACAGGCAGAGGCGAAAGAGTTTGACCAGGCAGGGTGACAGCACGGAGGCACAGTTTTTAAGGACAATAGGAGGCACTCCATCAGGTCCATAAGCCTTCTGAGGATTGAGGCCCGAGAGGGCATAGAAAACATCATTTTGAAGAATCTTTATAACAGGCATAAAGGAGTCAGAGGGGGGATGAGTAGGAGGAATATGCCCAGAATCGTCCAGAGTGGAGTTTTTAGAAAAAGTTTGAGAGAAGAGTTCAGCCTTAGAGATAGATGAGACGGCAGTATTGCCGTCAGGACTGAGGAGTGGAAGGAAAGATGAAGAAGTGAAGTTGGAGGAGATGTTTTTGGCTAGATGCCAGAAGTCACGGGAAGAGTTAGAGAAAGCAAGGTTTTGACATTTTCTATTAATGAAAGAATTTTTGGTTAGTCGGAGAATAGATTTGGCACGATTTCGGGCAGAAATGTAAAGTTCATAATTGGCATTAGTTTGAAGGCTCTGGTACCTTTTGTGAGCTACCTCTCTATCATTGACAGCACGAGAACAAGCGTGATTAAACCAAGGCTTTTTTGCGTGAGGAGTAGAGAAAGAACGAGGAATGTATGCCTCCATTCCAGAGACAATCACCTCTGTGATGCGCTGAGCACACACAGAGGGGTCTCTATCCTGGAAGCAATAATCATTCCACGGGAAATCGGAAAAGTACATCCTCAGGTCGTCCCACCGAGCTGAAGCAAAATGCCAGAAGCATCGCCTCTTCGGTGGGTCCAGAGGGTGTACAGGAGCGATAGGACAGGATGCAGAAATAAGATTGTGATCGGAGGAGCCCAACGGAGAGAACAGTTTGACAGAATAAGCAGAAGGGTTTGAGGTAAGGAAGAGGTCTAGAATGTTGGGCCGATCTCCAAGACGGTCGGGAATACGTGTAGGGTGCTGGACCAACTGCTCTAGGTCGTTGAGGATAGCAAAGTTGTAGGCCTGTTCACCAGGATGGTCAGTGAAAGAGGATGAAAGCCAAAGCTGGTGGTGAACATTGAAATCTCCTAGGATGGAGATTTCAGTGAAGGGAGAGTGGGTCAAGATGTGCTCCACTTTAAAATTCAAATAGTCAAAGAATTTTACATAGTTGGTAGAGTTAGGTGAGAGATAAACAGCACAGATGTATTTAGTAATAGAATGACAATGAAGTCTTAGCCAGATGGTGGAAAATTCAGAAGAGTCAAGGTTGTGGGCACGAGAGCAAGTGATGTCGTTGCGCACGTAGGCGCAACATCCAGCTTTGGATTGAAATTTAGGATAGAGATAGTAGGAGGGAACAGAGTAGAGATTGCTGTCAGTAGCCTCAGAAACCTGTGTTTCGGTAAGGAAGAGAAGGTGAGGTTTAGAGGAGGAGAGATGATGTTACACAGAATGAAAATTAGAGCGAAGACCGTGAATGTTGCAGAAATTGAGAAGAAAGAGGTTCGAGGAGTTATCAAGACACCTCTCAGGTCGGCAGCCAGAAGGGGAGTCCTCCCTGGGGGAATTTGTGGTCCCCCCCCCAGGCGGGGACTCCGAGGCTTGGTGTATGTGCGCCATTTTGAAATTTTAATTTTGGGAAAAGGTGTATATGTTGTGTGAATGTAGTGTGGTGTGGATAAAGAGAGGATCTGTCTTTAGAGAGCATGCTGAACTACTCTCCGGTGTTGGTGAGACAATAGGGAAACGGTTAGTGAGGACATGGGAAGGGTCTTTGGAGGGCTTCAGCTCCCTTCTCACCTCCCATATATACCTCACCGGGAGTGGCTTGCGCCCGTTCGGTAGGTGTCTTCCTACCTACTCCAGCCATATATATATATATATATATATATATATATATATATATATATATATATATATATATATATATATATATATATATATATATATATATATATATATATATTGCAGTGATTGAAAGTGAACATTTTGATAATAGAAAAGCACCGATTTTTTTTTCAAAAGTTCAATGAGTCAGTTAAGTAGAGTATCACAATCCAAGTAATGATTACTTAAATATCTTCCTGTACAGTCTGTGTGTTCCCGTGGTCGTGTATATACGTAGAGATCTTTTTGATTAATACTTGGAAATTAACACGTTTTCATTACAAGCTGCACGTAAAGACTAAATGACATTTTCACAAATTACAATAAGAAATTCTCTCAAATCCTTTTATCAGTGTGATAAGTAGTTATGGCGGGTAGTTTGATATTAAGCGCAATGATGATAATAGCACCGAAGTAATGATGATGATAATGATAACAGTAATTTATAATGTTCAACAAAAGTTATCTTAGCTCCTCACAATATTTGTGGATATCCTCAATATCTGTCACACATCTTAATCACCACTGGTAATTGGAAAAAAATAAAAATAAAATATATATATATATATATATATATATATATATATATATATATATATATATATATATATATATATATATATATATATATATATATATATATATATATATATATATATATATATATTAATTAGTCTTCCTGTAAATATTTAAAAATCATTTACTTCATGTCTTCAGGAAGTGTTTCGCCGCTCATCTAAACATGTAACTTGTGCATGTTGGTCATTTGTGTTAAGGTTTATCAGTAAACATCCTCACCTCCAACACCTTGTTGCTTGTGTTCACCTTTGGGGTTGCAATACAAGCCTTCTCATCATTGTTTATCAGTAAACATCCTCACATTTAACATGTCTTTGCTTGTGATTATCTCTGGGAATCGTAATACATGTATTTTAGTCTTTGTTAAAGAAGGATCAGTGGTGGACTAAGAGCTGGAAGGTTTGCCATGTATATCTTCCTCTCTTAAACTCTGGCAGCATAACAGACCGTGTTTTTTAAGTCTTCGTTGTTCGCTCGTATGGGATAACTAACAACGAAAGCTATTCATTCAACAGGGTCTAAACTAATAACATATCATTGCTTTCAGCGAGATACAAAGAGGATTAGCATTCACAAATCCAAACTGATTTGATTTGATCATTATCAGATAAAGTAAGCATATGTACAATTTTACGAGGATAAAATTCGAAAGCATATAATTTACAAACCCATAATACACTACTTCCCTTTTCCAAGGAACGCTATCCTTGGGCACTACTACTACTACTCCGGTACCTGCAGCTATAAAGTCGGTGCAATATATGTTTACCCGTCTGGTTGTGCTTCAAATGCCCAATGAAATACAGACTCATTGTGAAGGGAAGCACATGTAAGTGGCACTATTTATGTTAACTATTTGTACCTCTCACTGGCATGTATCCTGGGGCGATTCATTGATGCCGAGAACATAATAACAGCCGTGAGCCATCCTGCTGTATGTAGTTTTAATATCTGACTGAGGGTGGAGGCGGTAAATCACTCAGGGGGCAGTAATTACCCCCTTAGCTCCCGCATGGCGATGGGGCTGCCGCGCAATCAACTCTCGATATGAATTAGGTAGCTGTAACACAACCACCTCCCCGCCTCAACAGCCGACCACGCTGAACCACCTAAACCCCTCGGTATTATGCAAATATACATGATTTAAAAGATATTTGTAGATTTATTCCATAGCAATGTTCTTCTTTATCTTAGATTTATTTTGGCTTGTATTATCTTCGAAGGAGTTTCATGACCCTATCCCCGTGTCAAGAAATTAGCTTCTGCTGTAGGCAACGAGCTAAGGCCCTATGTTGTTAATACCCGTGTTGAGATACTCAACCGTGTTCTCTTTCATAAAGCGTGGAGCGCTACGGTTTGAAATGTACATCAGGCTACTTCACGTAAGAGTTCCATCCGAAACTAGTTCAGCATGATTTGCGGAAAGAGTATTCAGCTCTCAGCATGTATGGTATAACTGATAACATTGTTTTGCCGGACCTGCAATATACCCGTCAAGTTTTTAGGGAGACTGATAAGTCTCCCTATAGTATATGTAACAACCGTAGACACTTGTATCCTCCCTAGAACAATGGGAAGGCAGTGGCCGGGTGCTCACCTTAGTAACGAACCTTGGAAGACATTTGAGCTAAATATTCGAACGATTTCGAATCTTGTAAAACTCTCGGGGCTCAGAAGTTGGATCGGTACAATAGTATGTGTCCAGATGGTGTGTACGCGGCCAGGCACCGGGAGAACATCACCTCATGGAAGTGTTCACAGAAAGGGAGTTAAGGTAAGAATATATTAAAATAGTTTATTATGCAGTAACAGACGTATGGGGTTAGGGGTAATGACGTGTTTAATAACGCTATTTTATTTCATGTTTTGGTACACTATACGATGCGGCCTGTCCAGCGGCCGAAAAGTGGGCGGGGCTGGAGGCCTGAAGGCAGTGTGTACGGGTGTAATTTGTGCGGCGCGGCCTCACATCATGGCCGGATGGCCTTCTGTTTATGTTTGTAATTCCGTCCGACGCGGCCCGCGGCCTCACAGTGTGTATGACGTTGCGGCGCGGCCTTGAGGCGGGAATTATCTCGGAGAGACGCTGACAGCCGTGGTGTACACATTATCTACGCTCCACGATGTCTGATGTCTGGATAAATGAAGACTTTTGGATCTGTTTTATTGATCCATGTTTGTGGACATAAAACAAATTGCGTTGTTGTCGCTGCGGCGGTTGGGCTCAGAGTGACGGCCGCCGCCCGGCATTCCGTGAGGCCGCCTCATAGTGTGTATGCTTCATCCGGCCGACGAGGCTCCGCCCACTTTCGGCCGCCGGACAGCCGCATCGCAGTGTGTGTCCGCCTTTATAAAGCTCATAAGGAGTTGATCTGTCTGATTATTGCGTATGACCGTTAAGACTCTTCTTGAGACGTCGTCTTGCAGCATGTCGCAGACATGTTAACAACTATAGTTGGCCGAATGTCCCAGACAGTCGGCAGTCATGCTAGCCGACACCAAGACGCCAAAAAAATATCCTCCCATTCTTGGAGCGTGGGAGCCGACTTGTCAAATGCAAAAGTCGCTGGGTTGTCGTGGCCCAGAGTCGCCAGTGTGAACGGGGCCTTAGCTCCTACCTTTGCTGTCTGACTGAGTCGGTCGGTTGACGTCTGCCGATTACGTCGGTCTGTCGGCTCCTCTTCATGGGCCGTCACCCGAGAAAGGCTCATGACCTCTCCTCTCTCCTCTCCTCTCAAAATATGGATGGATGGATGGACTCATTTATTTCTCACTCTACCTTAGGGACCCTTGTCATCATCCGTTTTCTTTACTGAAGGTTCTCGCGGCCCCACCGGCGGGGAGGGGGAGACTATGACCACTAAGCACCTCAAGACCCTTACCATCTAACAATATTCAGTGGCATAACAGTCAGTCAGTAAGAGCATACACCGGGGTTGGAGGTTGACAGAAGTAAAGTCGAGAAGAGGAAGAACACGAGGACGCCCCGAGGATGTGTGAGGGTTTATTATACCGAAGCACTAGTTAGGAAGTAGTGTTTTACCGAAGCAGTTTGAAAGTTAGTACAAGAGATTGACTTTAATTAAGCAGAGGCACGCCAGTCCTCGTCGACAGACCGACTCGGTCGGCTGGTTTTCGATCGCCGATCGAGTCGGTCTGTCGGCATCCTGCTACGGGACGCCAATAGGCTTAGCCCGTGCTCCCCCGCGCAGGGAGGGAGCATTTTTGCACTCTTAGCGGGCCGTCTCAGGACAAGGGCCCGTTTCCCCTAGTGATAATAGGGGATAAATATTTAAAAAGAAAAAAAATGACTAAGCCTGTGTAGGACATTCTCGTCTCTTGGGGATAAAGCCGCATAGAGTACTTTACACGAAAATGGTGGTCTCTGGATCGGAATCTGTTCACACAGCAATTTGGTTGGTTAAAGTCTAGAAACTATCAATCAATCAGTTTTGTTGTTATCTTCTTTATCTCGGCGAAAACTTTGTAGGTTACAGGGAAAGTAATAATTGGTCGGCGGTTCTAAGTCGTCACATTTTTTGTGTGAATTTATATAATGGCGACATTTTTTTCCATACTCGAGAAACTCTTACTCTGCAAGCTAGTTTATTAAGTATGGAATTGTCTTCATCCTTGATTAGGTTTATTGGTAGCTCATATACATAGCTGGGCGTTATCGCGATACTTTATCGCTGATAACAAAATCGGGTTATCGGCCATCCGCTACTTATTTAAATGTATATCGGTATCTCCGTTACTTTTGTAACCAAACTAGCGATAATCGCTACTTTTTCCGCCTCTCAAAAAAAAAAAAAAAAAAAAAAACGTCTCCTCCCTACTGCGCATGTGTGGTCCGGGCGCCCGGTGTTGTATGAAAAAATTTCGGGGTATTAAATATCTTCGGTGAAGAGATTTCATATTTAGATCAACATTAAATCACTAGGTTATTTTTTTGTTATACTCAAAAATCAATATATCAAAGAGAAAAATCATTTAACTTTGCCCCAAAAGTGATTATTCACTGCCTTAAATTTGATATTCCATATTCGTTTGTGAGCATGCTATGGTATTGAAGGCACCCTTTGTTGTGTTATTTGGTGTCCCATCGTCAAAAACTGGAACTTTTGTTTACAAACACTGGTCTCTCGTGAACTACACATGTTCAGACCAGTAAGCGTAGCCCTGTACAGTCTCAAAGCTTTTTAACACATTAAAGAGTTGCTGGAAGGCTGAATCAGACCAACAGTACCACCATCCTCGCTCTTTCTAGAACGACACTCTGTACATATAAATACAACTCGTACAGTGTCGTTCCAGAAACAGCGGGGATGGTGGTAGTGGTACTGTATGTCTGATTCAGCCTTCCAGCAACTCCTAATTACGGTTAAAAAGCTTTGTGAGACTGTACAGGTCTACGCTTGCTGGTCTGAGCATGCGCAGTTCACGAGACCAGTGTTTGTAAACAAAACCAGCTTATGAATGTGGGGACGCCAAATAACACAACACCGGTTCAGGCGTTTCTAGTATTACCGTCCATAGGTAGCTACGTGTCAACGTGTGGTTTTCAGGTTTTGTAAGTTTTCTAAAATACAGATAATAAAAATTTAAATTCATCTATATTTTTATTTGAAATATCAATATAGTATCGTTTTCGCCTATCGGGCTTATCGCTAGCTAGTATCGGAATTGTGGATTAATATCGGGTATCGGTTATCGCCTATATTTGTTTCCAGTTAACGAATATCGGTTATTACCGATAAGGTTTTCCATTATCAGTTATCGGGGATAAGGTTTTCTGTTATCGTGCCCAGCTATGCTCATATATGCTTCACCTCTGCTCTGCTCATTCCTTTCAAAACTTTTTTTACGTCCAAGTTCGTGAATCATTCTCCTCACTGCCAATGCTCCTGCCCATCTTAATTTGATCATGGCACGATGGAGTGTAGAATTTCCTCAAAGTTAAGGTTTGCTATATGTTTCATCTAGTACATTAGTTCAGGTGACATAATGCTCTGCTGTCTTCACAAGAATGCCATGTGATCGCCACAAAGGAGGATAAGACAGCCTAATAGTGTTCTTTATCAATTCATTGTTTTTAAAAATCTGCCACATCAATATATTGTGATAGAAATAGGGTAAGTTTTTGACTGAAGAAATAAACCCAAAAAGTCAAAAGTAGCAGCAACATTTGGCTGATAAGTGGGAGATAACAATACAGGTACACTGGGCCTGATAGAAATATTCCAATATGTATTGAACTAAATCAAACCAGTCTAACTTATCATAATCAGCATGAGCATTAACCACTGCATTATCATCACAGTAGTTTTTTATTTTTTATTTTTAAGTCAGCACATTAATTGTGGTTGAGTGCTCCATGAGAGGTAAGTTTTATTTAGTTTGTTTGGTATAAGAGGTATACTGGAACCTTTGGTTAATCATTATTTATCTAGGAACTAATCAACACAAAAGAACTTAGATGTATAGGTGTGTCAACTAGCATGTTACCTGTTGCTATTTACATTTTTCAGATTTATCATAAACATAAGCTGCTTTTATTTATAACAAAAGAAAAGTGCATGATGCAATCCAGGCCTACATATGCCGCTGTGGTATGGTCATCATACAGAGAGAAGTATATAAAAATAATAGAGGATTCAAATACTGAAGTCAGATTGATGCCTTGTCTAGCACAATAATTATATAGTGCATGAGGAGAGGTTGGTGAAATTTAACATTGGTTAGCAGATTAGAAATAAGAACAGACCAATATGCTAGTGTGTTGCATGGCAAGCTTGATGGGTTGTATGATTTGGCTGGGATGTGGCAGATGGACCTCAATGCCAGGAAGTGTAGTATGAAGCTCAATGTCAGGAAGAGTATGCGAGTGTAGAAAGAAATAACCCCCTACAAAAATACTCTGACACTACCCTTAGCAAGTCTACTTGTGAGAGAGACATAAATTTTGTGAGCTCTGTGAGTTTTGTGAGTCCAACGAACCACTGCAATTATTCAAAAAATTGCTCATATATAATCACATCACATCTATCAGCCTGCCCTGAAGTCTGCTCTTCTGAACTCAATCATGGTAGAGGCTGTGCTGTCCTCACTCCTGCCAGTATACTGCCCGTGCCTGCCTCGATCCTCCCAGCCTTCCTTCTTCCAAGGTATTCTAAAATGTTCAGCTTGTTGTATACATTGTGAAAATCAGTCTGGAATTTTGATGGTACAGAGATGACACAAGTGAACAAAGTCTACAAAATATATTGATTCATGGTACTTTCTACAGTGAAACTCAAAAATATGCAAAACCTCAATTTAATGGCAGCTGTCTCTAGATTTGAATTTTGATATAGTTATCTAACAATACAAATCATGATTAATATGCAGTAAAAACAGCTGGAAATGTTTATAGGTCTTCAAAATTGTACTAAGTAATAACTCAGGCAGCCTCTGGAGAAATATTATAAGCATCTAGTTTCAAAAGATACAAATTATTTTAAGTTACAGCTTATTGAATGTATTGTGCAGTGACATAACAAACCTATAGTACACAGCTGTCCTGATAACTCACTTTTTTTTTCCAAATTTTGCAACATCCACGATCTTTGCTTCAGTTTCCATCCTGTAGAACATCATCTCCTCTTTTACCTCCTCTTCCTTTACCTCTTCTTCTTAACTGAAACACGGGTCTCTGGGGCTACTGACAGTAATCGTCAATAGTGATGGTAGGGTTTCTTGGACAACTCCAGTCCATTAGTGGCTGCCGTGATGTATGTCTCTCGCTATCTTCATCCCAGCTTTCAATCCAAGCTGGATGCTGCATCTATGTATGCCAAGATGGCACTTCCTCTAGTGCCCATGACCTTGATCCTACAGAATTTTCCACCATTTGTCTAAGACTTCTGTCATACTCCATATGAGGACAGAAAAGACCCTTGTATGTGGACAGCATGTGTGAGGGGGAATAGAACTGGTGAAAACGATACAAATGCATAACCTCGAAGAATCTGATTTAGCAAGAGAGGAAATAAGTTTTCAGTTAATGTTTTGAGTTAAGGATAGACAGAGAATATTTAGTGTAGAGGAAGGGGACCACTGAGTGTGGTCGAAGACTAGGGAATAGACGATGGAATTTGTTCAGTTGATAGGCGGAGAAATTGACTTTTTCCTCAGAGAGGGAAATAAAATAGTCGTACAGAATACAGGTGCTGAGAGGTTTAGGGGAAGACAGTGGCAGGATTACCATAGCAAAGATAGATTAGCTTGAAAGGAAACACGATATAAAAACAGAGGGATAGAATTCCGAACATCTGTTCCCTATTCTATGACAACACTCAGCTGTCCACTTAAACAATAAACATATTTGGTCTATCCTCAACTCATAATTTCATCTCACCTCTTCCTAAATCAGCTTCTTTGAAGTTGTGTGTTCTGTATTAGTCTTTCAGTTTTTTACCCCTCACAAATGATATCCAGGGGCCTTGTCTGTCCTCGTATAGAGAGCGCATTTCATATAGGAGGGGCTTCACTCACATAGCTGTTTTGGACTCGATGGAGTCAAACTTAAACTCTCTTCTTCTATAGCAAACTCTGCTGCAATGTTGCCCCTCTGTCTTCTACAGACATTTTCATGATGATTGCCCTTCTAAGCTTGCTAACTACATGCCTCCACCTCTACTGTGGTCCCTTTTTACATAACGTTCTACTCGTCTTATACTATCCTAATTTCTTATGCAGGTTAACTCCAGGGCAGCCTTCCTTCATCTATTTCCTCCTGCCTATCTAGACACTTCTCCATTTGAAATCAACCACTCTCTTCTGGCCTCTCATTTTTTACTCATGTTGGAACAGAGAGGCAGTGGCTGAATGGTTAGTGTGCAGGTCCTGCTTTCACCAAGTTCTGGACAATGCGGGTTCAAATCTTCTGCTACCACCTGGGATTTTTCAGTCATTGCCAAGTGACATAAGGCTACCCACGTGCTGTCCTGAAGATCACCTATCAACCCCAACTCTAGAGGAACTGTCCAAGTGAATCAAGAATGAGCTCCGGCGGGCAGCATGAGCCAAGAAGAAATGGTGCTGCTATAAACACTTCCCTGCGCCATGACGGGCTTGGGTCAACCACCAGGCCCCTGAAGAAAGCCTACCAGCGCTATAGGCCAGATAAGAGTGTAAAGAAAAAAAACTTGGCTCGGAGTTTGTCAGCTCTTTTGGGGAACAGTGCCAGATGTTTGACTGGCAACTGGATTGTCCTTACACTGTGTACTACACAGCTCTATCCAGATTGGTACAGGTGCTTATTGGAGGGTTGCAACACCTGGCCACACCTGAAAGAAAGTAACACCAATATTAGAATAGCCCTCCACCCTCGACATGCTGCAATGTCATTAAAAACTTTAATTTGATTGTTACAAAGGTTTTACTAATGCATTTGTTATTCATAATTAATCTTGTTTTATTTTATAATTGTTCCAGTTCTTCTCCAGAGCCACTGACCTTTTTTTTTGTTAATCTTAGACCTACTTATATATTCCTTACCAATTTTTGTCACACAAGTAGCAACACTCCACTATCCCTATGCTCAGGGAAATGGCTTACTAAATCAATTCAGAATTTCTAATTAATGTGACTGGAGGATATATAAGAAAAGCAAATGGCAAACTGACTAAAGTTCCTGGAAATATACCCATGATCAGTGGCAGTAAACAAATGAAACAGAAAACCTGATGGAGTACAAAGATTAGGAAGAAAACTACGTAGATGACAGAGCTGGGATAACTGAGCTTAAAATTGTTTGATATCTGATCTAAATCTAGCATGGACAAGCTGGAAGTACAGCAGAAACATGAACACAACCAGTAGACTGGGCATTGGCAGATACCAGTTGTTTGCTCTTGTGAATGTCACGAATAATATGGAAGAGGTAGTTACGTACGTAAAGAATTTACCTACATGGAATTGTACAACAGTCAGGGTGGCCAAGAGGAAGGTGGCGAGTATGTTTTGCTGTATTTGGAAAGTCCCAGTGTAACTGTAGATAAGTAAATAAAGAAAACGAAATGTGGAGGAGTAAATCATGATGAGAAGCCTTTGAAAAGACCTTATAATTAGTTCAGAAATTCCTATACTTGAGTTTAATAAAGTAGCTCAAGTATATACAAAATGCTTTCAGAATCAGAATTCCCAAAGCCTGAATAAATGTTGGTGGGCAGGAACACATTCACATAAAGGCTGTGTACCGTGCGGGTTACCCAAAGTCTACTTCCCACGGTCTCCTGAATGTGTGTGCCTGTGTTAAAAACTCAGCCCACCTAGCTGTTCATCCTCCCTTTCAGGATGCTTGATAAATGGAAACCTGGGGAAGGTAAACTCTGGTTTTCATCATATTCATTCTCTAACCAATCATCAGGTTCTGTGTTGTTCCTCCACAACTACTGTTGCTATAGTCTTACTGAATTATTTTGAAAAAAAAATATCAAGGAGATTACACAGTTTGAAAGTATTCAGGTCTGAAGATAAATATGAAGAAAACTAATGACCCTCCTTCAAAGCCTGTATGCCGTCAGTATTACTAGGAATACAGTCACCAGGAGTGACATGCAGTAATACTTGTATTTATAATAGTTTCACTAACAAAAATACACTCAAAAGGCCCTTGTTTGGGAACTATGACAAACTGCAACATATTGTTTTTAAGTTACCATTTGCAAAGGTTAAGGAGTCAAATATTATTAGTTATTGCCCTCTGACTGGTCCGTCTAATACTTAATGGCCCATATAATTATAAATGATCAGACGGGATGGCCCAGGCTAGGCACATCTGTGGTGTTGTGAACAATTATTAAGGTTGCGTCACCACACTAATAAATTTGATAACATTGTCGTGTTCAAAATTCGAGCCAGTTAACTTACGGTGCAACTGTGCCAAATTTGACCTGTCCAGCCCACTCCTGAGTCCTGACCCCCGGATTGCCACTCAAGTGTCGGTCCCTGGCAACAAGTACCTAACCATCTCGTTACTATCCTCTGGGAATAAACATGCATTGTACGGGATAGAAGGCCAGCAGTGCATGTCTATGTGTCATATGACAAGACCCAAACAAGTAAACAGCAATCACGATGCTAACTTTGGTCCGTGTCGCAGTAAAGATTCCACTGTTCCAAAATGTCCCTGCCTAGACACACGACCCAGCTGGCCTATTCATATGAACGAAATGCAGCCCATGATCAGGATCACTGATAACCCAGGGCAATGACTAGTTAACTATCTCCCTCCCCCCCGATGCACCTTCATAATGGCTGCTCAGCATTTCATGCAAATGAAGATAATGAACAATAAGCAAAATATATACTAGGGTAAAATTCTTTGTGTAATTAGATTTATATATTAATATTTTCACCTGGTTAGGTCTACCTCTTTATCAGTCTACCTACCCATAGAAAATCCACTTCCATACGTTTGTGTGTGTGTGTGTGTGTGTGTGTGTGTGTGTGTGTGTGTGTGTGTGTGTGTGTGTGTGTGTGTTAAGCAGTGACAATCACTAACCTGCAGCAACTGCTGGATCATTCAGTCCAGCCTGGCTGTCGTTCAGTCATCCCGGGGAGTGTCTGTTCAGCCGCTCGTCTGCTGGGGGTATATAAAAAAGTATATACCTGTGTGATATACCTATGTGGAGAAAAGGAATAGCCTATATGCTAGACAATCCTTCCAGGCTGTGTTATTGTATAAAAAACATTTATTCTAGAAAGGTTTTATTTTATGGTGTTTTTCACACACCAAATATAAATGAAAAGCATATTCAGGAAATAAAATATACTGACAAGGAAAGGGTAACAGCGTGGCAACAAATCGACTCACTGGGGCCTCGCCCGCTGCACCCCGACATCTGAACCAAGGAGGCTTGCCTACCCTTGATATAAACCGTTCACTGACGCACCGCTGAGCTACAGTCACCAGTCTCACACACACACACACACACACACACACACACACACACACATCGATGTACGGGACACGACTGTCTGTTAGTGTCCAGGGAATGTCTTAAACTCACCCATATGTCTGCATCCCTAATTAATTAAGTCGCGTTGTGGTGTTTTTTGCTTTATTTTTGAGCACATATCGGCAGCAAAATGATGGAAGAGGTGCCACTCACCCATGCGGTCAGCAAATTATGATGGTCCCGGAGGAAGGACGACAGTTTAACGCAAGGCCAGGCACATTACCTCGCCAGTGCATCTGCAAGACTGTGGTCTGTTAACTGCAAGGATACTACATAGTCCCCATGCTTGGATGTAGAGCCTTCTAGAATTCTTGATTACCAGACATCTAGCAACTACCCACGAACCGAAGCTTCAACCACCGGTTCAGTTTCCCGTTCGCTGCACGGCATCTCGCGTAGTGACTTGCCTGGGTGTTGTTATTAGGCTCTCAGTCGCCTGGAGAGGTGCCACAACACAGCAAATGATCGTACTGGATCTCTCAGTGTATGTTCAGAAGAGGACACAAAGGCTACTTGAACATGGAAATTAGGCCTCTGCGAGGTTCCTTCCTTATCGCCCTTGTACCAGTGTGTGTGTAGGGGGGGGTAAGGACTGAATGGAGGATGTTGCCGTCTGACGATCATTAAAATGTTAATCTATTAACATTGTGCCAAGAAAGAGATTGACAAATTTCCTAATATACAAAGTTCAAATATTAAAGTCGAGCTACAGTGAACGGATAAGATATTTTCGAGAATAAGGCTTGTCAGCGTGAAGCGTGATGTTTTCTTATTAACATATAGACTACTACTACTGGATTCATTCATATTATTTAACGGTTAATAACACCATCCGGCGTGCCTCCTGCCGCTGATTTACTGATTGAATAGTCAACATTCATTACTGTTGGCTTGTTAGGTATTTGGTTGGAACAGTTGCCATGACAACATAACGTCATATATAGACTGTGTGTGTGTGTGTGTGTGTGTGTGTGTGTGTGTGTGTGTGTGTGTGTGCCACGCACGCCAAACAAGCCTGATTGAGAATGACACGTGTAGAAAAGGTTAAAAATTCGGACACTTGAATCTTAGTCATGCGTACTTTTTCAATCTGTGCTAACATTGTCAAATCTTATCAAAAACATCTAAATACAAATATAATTATTCAAACATATTAGCGTCCACCTGAATTCGATTAGCATTGAATATTCTATCAACAAAGATCAAGTACTGCGTGACTGTCACGGTGACGGCACAGGATGCTTCATAATGAAAAAACCTGCTCGGGACTCACCTGCTGGAAGCTGAAGGGCATGACGCGGGTGTCGGAGGAGCCGCCGCCCCGCCTGGACCCGCGGTGCCGCCTCGCCGCTCGTCTCGTCGGGAATGCAGATTTACTTCCTCGTGAAGCGGTGCTCCAGGCCTGGGTCGAGCACCGATTCGAAAGTATTAGTTGAACCCATAAAGAAAATTGGCAAGCTGTTTCTATTTTTAACTTTAATGCCCATCTTAGGTCCTCCCCTCCCATACACATACTCGTACATAAAAATGCCCTCCTGTGTGTTCAGACGTTCCCAGAATTATTGAGTAAGCGGCAAGGAGCACCTGATAGCTATGAGTATAAGAGAGAGAGAGAGAGAGAGAGAGAGAGAGAGAGAGAGAGAGAGAGAGAGAGAGAGAGAGAGAGAGAGAGAGAGAGAGAGAGAGAGAGAATTATCCGTAATTGGCAAAATAACATTATCTCAGGGCGCCGCCAAGCACACGCACACACACACACATACACACACACACACACAGTCATATCCATGCGCCCTGAGGGAAGGGTGAGGGGGCCCCCATTTTGCTTCTTAATTGTGCGGCGAGTATAGTTACTTATAATTATAGTTAAATGGTTAGTTTAATAGATAGTTCAATAGTTAGTTTGTTAGATCGTTAGATGGTTAATTACTAGAAGTTAGTTAGTTAGGTAGTTAAATCAGTACACTAGGAGATTCAAGGGAGTATACGCTACAGCTGAGCCTGGCCGCGGTGCTCATCTCGTCATTGGCTTCTGGGCTTGTGGTATATATATAAACCACAGTTTACCTTCTCCAGGTTTCTCCAGGTATGTACTCATTTGTCGACCAGCCAGAAAAGGAGGGCAAACAGCAGGCTGGGCTGGGCGCCGATTACTTAGGCCGGGATTCGAACCCAGGCCCTCAGATTAGTAGTCAAGCATTTTAACCAGTTCACCACGAAGGCACCGATCATAGCTTTATTTCAAGTTATATTTCTACGAAAAATCTAAGCCCGTATTGTGCTATTGTTGCACATAATTTGAATATTATCCAAAGGGCATTACTGCATAGGAAAGATGTAATTCACGTATATATATATATATATATATATATATATATATATATATATATATATTTATATATATATATATATATATATATATATATATATATATTTTTTTTTTTATTTATGTATTTATTTTTTTTTACGTTGCGGCCTATTGCGCCGGTAGGCTTCTTCCCGGAGGGGCCTGATGGTCGGCCCAAGTCTTCTTCCCGGTGGGGCCTGATGGTCGGCCCAGCCCGTTTTGGCACAGGCGAGTGTTTATAGTGGCGCCATCTTGTACTGGCTCATGCTGCCCCCCCGGAACTCGTTCTTGATTCGCTTGGACGGCTTCCTCTAGAGTCCGGGTTGATGGGTGGTCTTCAGGACAGCATGTGGGTAGTTTTAAGCCACTCGGCGGTGACTGAAAAATCCGAGGTGGTAGCGTGGGGATTCGAACCCGCGTCGTCCATCACGCGGTGAATGTGGGCCCACTAGTAGTAGTAGTAGTAGGAGGAGGAGGAGGAGGAGGAGGAGACATGGAAACATGGAAACATGGACGAGCAGGCAGCAGAAAGCTTATGACTCATTGCGGGACTGCCTGCTTTCAGTGATTTAATCAATTCATCAGCCCTAGGAGTGGCTTACGGGAAGGATTAAAGCACTTCTGGAGGAGGAGGAGGAGGAGGAGGAGGAGGAGGATAATGAAAAGAAGAAGAGGATGAAGAGAAGATGAAGAGGGAGAGGAGGTGAATGGAAGGGGAATGGGGTGGAGAATACCTTATGCACTGAGACGGACTTGGCCTTCCTGTACTTGTGGAAGAGGTGCCTCCCGATGAAGGTGAAGGGCGGGAGGGTCTTCCTGTGTGTTCAGACGTTCCCAGAATTATTGAGTAAGCGGCAAGGAGCACCTGATAACTATGAGTATAAGAGAGAGAGAGAGAGAGAGAGAGAGAGAGAGAGAGAGAGAGAGAGAGAGAGAGAGAATTATCCGTAATTGGCAAAATAACATTATCTCAGGGCGCCGCCAAGCACACGCACACACATACACACACACACACACACACACAGTCACATCCATGCGCCCTGAGGGAAGGGTGAGGGGGCCCCCATTTTGCTTCTTAATTGTGCGGCGAGTATAGTTACTTATAATTATAGTTAAATGGTTAGTTTAATAGATAGTTCAATAGTTAGTTTGTTAGATCGTTAGATGGTTAATTACTAGAAGTTAGTTAGTTAGGTAGTTAAATCAGTACACTAGGAGATTCAAGGGAGTATACGCTACAGCTGAGCCTGGCCGCGGTGCTCATCTCCTCATTGGCTTCTGGGCTTGTGGTATATATATAAACCACAGTTTACCTTCTCCAGGTTTCTCCAGGAAAGTACTCATTTGTCGACCAGCCAGAAAAGGAGGGCAAACAGCAGGCTGGGCTGGGCGCCGATTACTCAGGCCGGGATTCGAACCCAGGCCCTCAGATTAGTAGTCAAGCATTTTAACCAGTTCACCACGAAGGCACCGATCATAGCTTTATTTCAAGTTATATTTCTACGAAAAATCTAAGCCCGTATTGTGCTATTGTTGCACATAATTTGAATATTATCCACAGGGCATTACTGCATAGGAAAGATGTAATTCACGTATATATATATATATATATATATATATATATATATATATATATATATATATATATATATATATATATATATATATATATATATATATTTTTATATATTTTTTTTTACGTTGCGGCCTATTGCGCCGGTAGGCTTCTTCCGGAGGGCCTGATGGTCGGCCCAAGTCTTCTTCCAGTTGGGGCCTGATGTTAGGCCCAGCCCGTTTTGGCATAGGCGAGTGTTTATAGTGGCGCCATCTTGTATTGGCTCATGCTGCCCCCCGGAACTCGTTCTTGATTCGCTTGGACGGCTTCCTCTAGAGTCCGGGTTGATGGGTGGTCTTCAGGACACCATGTGGGTAGTTTTAAGCCACTCGGCGGTGACTGAAAAATCCGAGGTGGTAGCGTGGGGATTCGAACCCGCGTCGTCCATCACGCGGTGAATGTGGGCCCACTAGTAGTAGTAGTAGTAGTAGTAGTAGTAGTAGTAGTAGTAGTAGTAGGAGGAGGAGGAGGAAGAGGAGACATGGAAACATGGAAACATGGACGAGCAGGCAGCAGAAAGCCTATGACTCATTGCGGGACTGCCTGCTTTCAGTGATTTAATCAATTCATCAGCCATAGGAGTGGCTTACGGGAAGGATTAAAGCACTTCTGGAGGAGGAGGAGGAGGAGGATAATGAAAAGAAGAAGAGGATGAAGAGAAGATGAAGAGGGAGAGGAGGTGAATGGAAGGGGAATGGGGTGGAGAATACCTTATGCACTGAGACGGACTTGGCCTTCCTGTACTTGTGGAAGAGGTGCTTCCCGATGAAGGTGAAGGGCGGGAGGGTCTTCCAGCAGGTCTTGACGGTGCAGGAGCCCGACACGCCGTGGCATTTGCACTCCGTCCTCATCCCGCTCCGCACCGCCTGGGGGCAAGACCCGGGTTAGTGCTTCACGCCAACATGGGGACACGGCACCCCCTTGGCACCCCTGGAGCTGCACTCCCCCCTTCCCCCACCGCCCCATAGAAAAGGAAGTGTTATCCATTTCGCAATGATTGTAGTAATGAAAAAAAATGATAGCAATAATAATAATAACAACAATAATAATAATAATAATAATAATAATAATAATAATAATAATAATAATAATAATAATAATAATAATAATAATAATAATAATAATAATAATAATAATAATAATAATACGTGTTATTATTATTATTATTATTATTATTATTATTATTATTATTATCTGTATTAGCAGGTGTTGTTATTGGTGGTGGTGGTGATGGCGGTGATGGTTCTGCTGTCGCTGCTGTCCTTGCTTCTGCTACTCTTGTTATACTGATAGAGCAGCCGTCAGGATGAAAGGTAGCTATACAGTCGTTCTATTCATAAGCGGGTGCATACGCTATAGCTGCGCGTGGCTGCGGTGCTCATCTCTGTACCTTAGGCTTTTTGAGTCTGTGTTAAGGAAGAACCCAATACCCCGGGACACGGGCCAATGTGATATCCGGGATTGCCACAGTTTACCTTCCCCAGGTTTCCCCAGGTACCAATTTATCGACCAGCCCGGAAGGGAGGATGAACAGCTGGGTGAACTGCACGCCGACTGCCCGGGCCAGGATTCGAATCCAGGCCCGTGGATTCGTAGCCAGGCGCGCTGACCACTGCTCCACGGATGCGCATATTATTCTTAGCAGCAATATTAATGTGCTCAAAAGGAAAAGTATTAAGAAAATAGTGCTAGAAGAGAGATAACTAAAGTACCTTTAGTAACAATTATTACACTTCTAACAGCCGCATGTGCAAAGGAAAAAATTGGGGATCAGTGGGAGCAGGGACAAGTAGGGCAACAATATGCAAATTTTCTAAGCAAGAACAGTTTCTGGTGAGCATGCACGTAGCCGCCGCTGCCTTGTGGAGGCGGCGCCCCGGACACTAACCCTGCGTCCCGCCCGGTTGCTGTGCAGGTTCATGAGGGCGCGGCCGTCCCCCTCCACCTCGCGGGCGTCCAGGAGCTCCCGCGCGAACCTGACCCCGAACCTGCAGGCGGCCGGGAGGAGGAAGGAACAAGGGGCCGATGAGTATGGGGCTGCGTGCGTAACTTGTTGAATCTGTCTCATTATTGTGAGTGTTGGTATATCAGTATTTGGGTGTCCTGTGTATGAAAGTACGCTGTTTGGTGTACATGCACACGTAAGCTTGCTTCATTCTGAATGCCCCGCGTTTATCATCTTTCATATATGTTGTATTGGGGCATGCATTGACAGTAAGTCTGTGATATATATGTCCAGGAGAATGAAGAGTTCAAACAGGACATTCTTAACATGCACCTCTCACCTAATGTCGGCGCTGCAGCCGCCCCATTTCCACCCGGAGGAACTGTACCGCCCTCGCCTGCGGTCGTCACAGCCACAGGTGGAGATGTTGCCGCGGGAGCAAGCGGTCGTGACGCTGTGGGTGACTCCCGCGCTGGTCACCGCGTACGTGTAGGCGGCCTCGCGGCTCCCTGTGGATACCAGTGAGAGGATTGGTGAGGGAGAACAGGTGAGGGCCTTCAGAGGTGCACCATCGCTCACCGCACTGAACTGTTCCTATTTGTCAATAACTAACCTGACATCCATTAATATTTTTGTTTTTTAGAGGCATAGCTGTCATAATTCACAAGAGATTAATACACTAGGAACTTTCCTTTGTTGAGAAAAAAAATGTCAAGGAAGCCTTCAGCCATCCAGGTAACCACACCAATAAGTCTTTGTATATTCTTTTCCGTAGACCAACACAACTGAGTTACGACAAATCAGATCATGTTCGCTGTTACTTATTTATGAATTCCTAAAAAAAACTAATTAACATCAAGACAATTATTTGATTCCAAGTCATTCTTTGCGTGTAATGCGGCGTTCGGAAGAAGCGGGTGAAGGACTGCTGCCCCAGGCCACCGGTGCGGCAATAACCCAGCAATGCCACATTCAAGGGCGGCCTGTCTGCGTGTGTCTGCCTTTTTCGTCATAATCACCGGGCGGCCCCTCGATGGTGATGTCCCGAGGGCTGATGGCGGGAGCAGCAGCACTGAAGAGTTCTGTGGCGTTATGTTTAACGTCTTGCCTCCACGAGATTATATGCCGAAAATGATCCACAGTTTGCTGCCTGCACTTCGTGTCAGGCATGTATGGCGTCGCAGAATCACAGAAGTCATGTGAGGTATTCTCGTCACAGATTTCATGCGGATACTTGCTGATGGGCCGTTACAACGCCAGAAAACGGGCACACAGATAAAGAAGCCCAACCGGTTCTGGCACCAGCGCTACGAGTGATTTAGATACAAAATTGTAGGGGACGCGTGGCTGGTGGGGCTGAGGCCGGCCATTAAGGGGGTGACTGGGCTTGCTGGGGAGGGGGAGGAGGCGGCCTACAGCATGATTGACGGGCGGCCACTTTTGATGCTCACCCAACTAGCTCCTTCAAGGCATGACATTTATTACTAATAAATTTTACTTTCGGTGCAATGATGGCCACGCTGACCACACACTGGCTCCCTCCCCTCCCCTCAGAGATGGGTGTGGCCAGCGCTGGCGGAAGTCGAGAGTGAACTCAGAAAGACCCAGCATTTATATATTTTGCATCTTACGAATGCTGTAAAAGTTGTCTGATAATGTGAAAACATACATGAACTTTAGCGTTCATAATTAATGTGTTCAGTTAATGTGCATCTGCCACTGAAAGAGGAGCTGCGCCCCCAGCACAAACTACGCCACCGGGCGGATGGCAGGGCTGGTGTTTTCTTGTCCCCGGCCATACAGGCTTCGTGATGCGACAAATGATCTGGTTCAGTCCGGGGCCCCATCCTGCCCTGCTCAACTCACTCCCCTTGGTTTTTGTAAGATAATGTCCGCGAGCAGTGAGCCTCATTGGTGGCTTTTGTGCCAGATTCCCTCCGTTAGAAAAGGATCATCCAGGAGAATGTACCGTAACTGATTGTTAAGACTGGGCACAAAGACTTTCTTCATTGACTGTCCACAACGCTTTCACAACGAGGGGGTGCAGGCCAGTCCCTGAATAGTGAACATGTCACGCAGTAAATCGGTCTGCAGATCATCTTCGAGAGGAGTTTTGAGCAAGTTGAAAGTTACATGAACACGGACACGTAGTTGGTAAACACTCATAACAAACCTGCTCATCGTGTAGGAAGGTTTACGAGAAGAGTGTTGATCAGTGAAGAAATATGGCAAGCTGACCATGTCCTGGGGGGATCTTAGCAGGCTAATGGACCTTTGAATTGGGTTTTAGAGAACAAAAATGACAATCGGTACAAAACGAGGATTACATGTTATTACGTAAACAAATAGAGCTGAGGGCAAAGAAGGAGATAAGTAGGGGGAACAGGGGCTCAGGCAGGGAGCAGTGAAAGAGACGTGAAAAGGAACGGTGCGCACGTGTTGAGGGGACGAAGCAACCCTTGTGGGGCGCTGTGTGCTCACCCTTGCCCGGCGGCGGGAGAATAATGGGGACACGGTCGCTGAGAGCCTCTGGGAGCGGGGATGGCTTGCTGATATGTCGCAAGGGTTAATCCCATGCTCAAGTGCGGAGAAAGGTTACATATACCTTCCCCTCCACGACAGCTTAATGGTCAGGGATGCAATGCAGTACCTCGGATGTCACGCTGGCTCGTGTCCCGCGGTGATGGGTTCGTAACCACTACAGGCTCAAGGACCAATGCGACGGATATGTATACCGAAGCCACGCTCAGCTACAGCGGATGTCCCCAAATATACCGTACTTCTATGTAGCCATTTATGCCTGATCTGTACCGAGATGTGTGAATTAATCCCGGAATACGTGCACTCGCGGCGGTGAAAATCAACTTCAGAGCATAATGATATGTACGAGAAGTGTAAATACTCTTCTCAGCTTCCCGGGTGTGACGTGAGCCGCGCATCGCAGGGATAGGAGATTGTCAGCTCGTCAGTGCATCTTAAGACTAAATGAACAAAAGTATCAGTGTATCTTTAACTTAGTAACTTACTGTCGAGAGAGAGAGAGAGAGAGAGAGAGAGAGAGAGAGAGAGAGAGAGAGAGAGAGAGAGAGAGAGAGAGAGAGAGAGAGAGAGAGAGAGAGAGAGAGAGAGAGAGAGAGAGAGAGAGAGAGAGAGAGCATCCTATCATCGTGTACTACCACAAAACTCATTCTTCGCGATCCTCCATGAATTTTTAATGAATTTCTTTTCTCCTATTTTGGGCAATCCTAGTCACAGGGCGCCTCGTTTGTTTGTTCTCAGTACCTGGATGGCCTGGCATAAGGGGAGGGGCGGGTGTAGAGCTGGGGAGGGTGGAGCTGTGCCGGGGTGAGGGGACGGCGGGGTAGGGCGAGAGTTGGTGTCGGAGGGAGGGTGGAGCTTTGGGTGGACGATGGGTGGAAGTTATTAGTGGGAGGAAGTGGATGCTGTGGACGGGTAGACGTTGGTGAAGGGATGGAGGAAGGGAGAGACTGATAGTGGAAGATGTAAATAAACGTAGGGTGGAGGTTGTTGGTGGAGGGATGGATGGATCGGTGGAAGGTGGTGAAGTGAGAGTGATGGTCGAGAAGCCGTAGCGATCGCGTAAAAAAAAAAAATAATAATAAACATGAAACCACTGTTATCCAAGAAATCTAGTCCTTGTTATGCCACGCTAGGGCTTCAGGAAAGGCATGCTCAGGTAAAATGTTTTCCGTACATTTCCAGGTAGGCACACCTCTAGGAAGCCAGGGGTACGGACACCCTCCGCTGCCTGAAGCTACAACTTCCATTAATTAAACTTCTCCTTTTTCAACATTTTTCTACTAAATGAAGTTCAGCAACTGATGAATAAAACATTTATTCAGTTACTGCGTCAGCGTCTTGCACATCGTTTGAACATTAATTGGCTGGTCTGCTGGGCTGTCTGAACAGCCATCCTCAGAAGTACCTCGTCGGTTCATTATTTCAAGCCATCATCGCTTCGCCTGGGCAGAAAAAAAGGGCCTCGCAAACCACGGAGCCTTGGTGTGGAGGCAGTTTTCCACCTATACGCTTTATTATCGTCCGCCTCCTTCCACGTAGGTCATATCAGAAACCGATGTTACTGTTGTGATTTTAACCAATGCATAGGAACATTGATATAGTCCTGATAAAGTTTACATATTTCCTTTTAATATTATTTAATTATTATACTTAATAAAAAATTTCAACTTTCCAGTGTAGTGTCTTTTCTTATGAGAGCTAATTGGTCTGGTGCGTACAAATTGACAAACATATCCCACTGCAAGACTCCACTGAGCGCACACGACGCCCCAGCACTGCGTAGCGACAGACCTTACTTCTACGTACAGACAACTAAACACCAAATGGCGGGAAGCACACAGCTCCTGGCATAGTTGGGAGGCTTTCAAATTGGTCAGGAAGATGACACTTGAAATAAAACGCGGTCGCAGTACGAAAAAATTAACACTGATTTTCTGGACTCCTGAGGCAGGGGCGGGGCGGGGCGGGGCGGCGCGTCACCTGCCCCATACATGTGTTGGGGTGCCAGGGAGGGGCGGCGAGGCCCATAATATCTCACCGCTGAGGCTCCCCGCTGTGACCACCAAATACCTGGACAAATTGTTTCCTGTAGGCCTGTCGGGGGCGCAGTCGGTCATGGGCACAGGCGGTGGTATCTCTGCGCCGGGGCTGGACGACGAGTAATTAGCTCATAATTGCTGTTGATAACGGTTACGAAGCAATTATGACGAGAGGCGTTACCTGCTAAGTGGTCTCTCGCGTACCTCTTGTGACATGATGATAACACCCACACGCACGCACGCACATGCCCGCAGTTACACACGCACACACACACACACACACATAAAAAAAAAAATGCTCCCTTGGTGTTGTGGTTAAATTCTCAGTCTGCCATCACAGTATATCGAGGTTCGAGCCTTTCTCAGGTCGAAAGCTGCTTCTGCTGACAAGGATTGGCTGCTGTCCCCTCCGGAGGAAGGGAGATGAAGGGACTGGTAGGCGAGGTCCCACGTATACTCAAAGGTCAGTTAAATGAGATCAAAGCTCTCTGGGAGGGTATCGATTGGTCTTCAAGAGTCCATCACGTGATCAGACCGTGAGTAAGTTAAACACACACACACACACACACACACACACACACACACACACACACACACACACACACACACACACACACACACACACACACACACACACACACACACACACACACACACACACACACACACACACACACACAAATATAGTACTTTTAATTGAGTGGTATACAACAATGCTTAAGAATAGCAATGTTTTGGTATAAAACTAAAACGTTCTAGCTCTCTTCGCAGAAACTGTTTTTTGGAACAATCAAATTCTACATAAATGCCTAAGCTGAAAGTGTTTTCCAGACGGACTGGCAAGAGAAACGCCAAGGCATCTCCATAGCCACCCTGCCCTAAAATTACATCATTGAGACGGCCACACGGCGCACATCAAGTCCAAGGCCACGGCCGCCCTGTATCCCGCCGCCCTGACCCGTGGCCGCCGCCGCTCATTGTCAACACACGCCTCAGGCACGTCGGAGGAATGCCTGGTACTCAAGTATGTCCGGCCTGACCTGAATGCGGCAGCGAACACACACTGGCCATTCCGTAACACACTGGGATGCATTCATCAACGTCGTAGCATATAAAATTACTGGAAAAACACGCACCCACGTCGACAATTACACTCATTGGCATTATTTATGGCATAGCTTTACACTCTAATGTAACTTTCAGTTCTAATTTGGGATTTTTACATAAACTGGAGTTAATGGACTGTAAGCTGCACTGTCAATGTCACGATATTCTTAGTATATTTACCTCTGTCATGCCTAAACTCCGGAGCATGGCCCGGCTGATGCGTGTTTGCTTACCTGACAACCGCCTTTTGTTCCGCCTACTGAAGGGTATCTCACAAACTCTGGCCGCCAGGCTTATGAGAGGCAGCGCCAGTAATAGTACAGCACTGGAGACAACATGCGGAATTTTATGTCATTCACGGAATGAAAACTATTTACCCAAAAAAAACTCATCACTAATATGCAAACATATAGCCTCAGCACGATTGCGATGTACAGTAAGATGTAAAGACGTCCAATTTTGAAACTTTAATAACCATGTGCTAAGACAGAAGAATCGAATTGCCGATGAAAAACGAGTTTATTGCATTTTTTTTTACACTAGAGGAAACAACTCAAGGGCAAAAAAAGTAACAAATTCACATGTAAGTGTAAACATGATTAAGTGAATAACAAAGGAATACTTCTATGTGACAGAGAAAGATACGTCCAAAGAAATGTTCTTTAATTAGTGTTCTGGCGGTCTTATATGATGGTACACAACAGTGGAGGACGAATAGAAAAAAAAAGCATTATGGAGAAAATAAAGGCCGGCAGGAGTATCATGACGGAGTTGAGTTGACCACAAGATACTAGACACTAACGATAGGATATATTATGCATGAGTAAGTTACGTTATGCGCCAAAAAATTATAAGTACATAAATTAAGAGTCTGCAAGAGGCCAGTAGGCTTAAACAAGGCGACTCCTGTAAACCTAACCCCACGTAACCTAACTATCCAAGACAAAAACAACAACTTATATAGAAATGTTAAAAAAAGGAGAAAGAAGCCCCGTTAGACACACGATGAGAAACAATGAACTCATAATGTCCCCCAAGGAAAAGTGAAACAGGCCAACAACAGGCAGGGATGAGTAACGGGAGGAGGGTCTCGCCACGACACGCCGAGAACGCAACTGAATGCCCAACAATGCCATGTGCCCCCCGGCCTGCCCTCGCCCGCCTGCACGCACACCACATACATACACACACACACACACACACACACACACACACACACACACACACACACACACACATTGAGAAGAAGAGGAAGCGAAGGAAATGCAGGTGAAAAAGGAGATAATGCCTTGTCAAGATGAAGAGACTAATAGTTATAATCTGTGGTGGAGTGTGCGGAAGCGAGGGGAAGAGAGAGAGGGTCAGAGATCACTAGAGGGCTGGAGGAGGAGAAAGAGA
The DNA here is from genome assembly GCF_024679095.1 of Eriocheir sinensis. Lineage (NCBI taxonomy): Eukaryota > Metazoa > Arthropoda > Malacostraca > Decapoda > Varunidae > Eriocheir > Eriocheir sinensis. The sequence continues at coordinate 119,169 of NW_026112222.1, forward strand.
AGAAGGAGGAGGAGGAGATGGAGGAGGAATAGTAGGTGATGGAGAAATGGGAGAAGAAAGAAAGAAACGAGATGGAAAATGGTAGCGTGAGAAGGGAGCGTGCAAAGAGCAATGAAGAGGAGGTAGAGTGAGTTCAAAGGGCAGGGTTGAAGAGGAGGAAGAAGAGGAGGAGGAGGGTGGCAAGTAGGGCAAGGAGGAAGAGGAGGTGGTGGAGGAAGAGAAGGAGGGCAAGTAGAAGGAGAAGGAGGAGGAGGAGGAGGTGGGGGAGAGCGCTGGCCATTTCAATAATGCAAGGAGGGTGTCGCTTGGTATTTAGCCGCTGCTGCGTCGGGAGTGTCAGCGGCCTGGGCAAAGGGGCGGCGTGTCTGTGCTGCGGCTGTGGAGAGGGCAAGGCTGTGTGTGCTGTGCCGCGGTGTTTAAGCTCGACTTCAACACAGCAATACTCTCCACAACGATGCTTTTTTTCTTATTTTCTTGTTCTTCCTCAGTTTTCTTCTTTGTCTCCTCGTTTTCCTCCTTCTCCTCCTCCTTATCTTCCAAAGCATATTTTCTTTTTTTCATTGTTTTTTTTTTCGTATTTTTCTGTTAAGTTCTTCCTCATCTTCTTGTTTTGGCTTTTTCATCTCGCTATTCATCCTTTTATTTTTATTTCCCTTCTGTTTCCTTATTTTCCGTCTTCGTAGCTTGTAAACATGAGTCGTCTGCAGGCAATATAAACAATGAAAGGAGGACAGAACGCTAAAGACAAGAAGCAACAGTAATCGAACATATGTACCGTACGTGTATCTTCATTAGCTCGATTATCCTCATTAGAAAGCAGAGTTTTTAATGATGAGTCTTCCAATTACAGACACTTCCAGGTACAGAGGTCATTCCTCTCTCTCTCTCTCTCTCTCTCTCTCTCTCTCTCTCTCTCTCTCTCTCTCTCTCTCTCTCTCTCTCTCTCTCTCTCTCTCTCTCTCTCTCTCTCTCTCTTCTCCTCCTCTTCCTCCTCTCCCTGGTGTTGAGCTTATTCATTACACAAGTTCATGAACACTCCCTAATCAAGCAGGAAACATGGAAACATGGAAACAAGCATAAGGAGGAGGCGGCGGTAGAGCTCTTTTTATGAATTTTCTGCTTCTTCTTGTTCCTCTTTTTCTTCTTCTTCTTCTTCTTCTTCTTCTTCTTCTTCTTCTTCTTCTTCTTCCTCCTCCTCCTCTTTCTCCTCCTCCTTGATAAGTAATAACAGACTTATAGAAATGGTTAAGGATTCGTTCCTCACTCAAGTTTTAACTCAACCGACAAGAGAAAACAATCTGCCGGATTTGGTATTAGTAAGCGGACCCGACCTCATTCGCGACTGTGAAAATGGTGAGAAAATTCATGGTTGCGATCACCACTAAATCCGTTTTAATGTCAACATATGTCACAAACTCGTAGACAATCTGTCAGTGATACCAGACTACAAAAAATCAAATTTCAACCTAGCCCGTGAGCTGCTTCCTCCTGCGACCTGGGACCAACTTAACCTCACCGACAATACAATCAACAACGTGTGGAACGACTTCAAAGATAAGCTTTTGGGAGTAGAGAAGGCTACAGTGCCTACGAAACCCAGGCGAGTAAATGGTGCCGTAGATCCACCGTGAATGTCCAGAGAATTAAAAAGGGCGGTAAACTTTTTTTTTTTTTTTTATAATCTAATGAAAGAGAATGACACTGCCGAAGCCCGCACACAGTACCACACCAGCCTAAAAGCTTGTCGCACCCTTATTAGAAGGTAATAAACGCAACTATGATGAACAAATAGCGCGCAACATCAAGACCAACTCAAAAAATTATTCACATACATCAGATCGAAAAACATATATCCAATACTGGTCCCCTGACAGACGAGACTGGATCAGTAACTCGGAACAGTAAACAAATGGCCACAATCCTCAACACTAACTTAGCATCCGTATTCACAGTCGAGGACATCGAAACCATTGCTGAGGGCCCTGGCCCGCGGAGAAGTGAAAAAGTATTTGGACAAACTCGACACGAACAAGTCAGCGGGGCCTGACAGTTTGTCCCCGCGGTCATTAAAAGAGCTTAAACAACAAATAATTCAATCACTCACTAATATGTTCAACCGGTCAGCTCAACTGAATAAGGTCCCGGAAGACTGGAAGATGGCGAACGTAACACAGATTTTCAAAAAAGGAGACAAAAGTGTTGCATTAAACTACAGGCCCATAAGTTTGACATCAGTGGCAGGAGAAATACTCGAAAAGATCATTAGAGACAAACTTGTTAAGTTTCTAGAAGACAATCATGCAATCTCCGACACCCAGTAAGGCTTCAAAAACAAGCAACAGAAGCGCCGAAGTCTTCCTCAAACTATATTTAGCATTAGTTAGACCTCATCTTGACTATGCGGTTCAGTTTTGGTCACCTTACTATAGAATGAATATCAAAATGTTAGAATCAGTGCAGAGGAGGATGACTAAGATGATTCAGGGGTTGAGAAACTTGCTATACGAGGAAAAACTCAAACAGTTAAACTTGCATTCTCTAGAAAGGCGAAGGGTGCATGGAGACATGATCGAGGTTTATAAATGGATGAAGGGCTTTAATAAGGGAGATATTCATAAGGTTTTGTTGGTAAGAGAACAGGGTAGGACACGAAGTAATGGGTTTAAACTGGATAAATTCGGATTTAACAGGGACATAGGCAAAAATTGGTTTACCAACAGGGTTGTGGATGAGTGGAATAGGCTTAGCAGTCATGTGGTGAGTGCCAATACAATTGTCACATTAAAAAAATAGATTAGATAAATTCATGGACAGCGATACTAGGTGGGGTTAGATACACGGGAGTTTAGGGTCAAAGGAACTGCCTTGTATAGGCCTACCGGCCTCTTGCAGATTCCAACGTTCTTATGTTCTTATGTTATCTGACTGGCGAGATGTCAAAAGCGGTGTTCCACAGGGGTCGATGTTGGGACCTGTTCTGTTTTTAGTGTACGTAAATGACATTGACGAGGGGCTATCGTGTAAAATATCGAAATTTGCCGACGACACAAACATAGCCAGCAGAGTCACTACGATAACGGATAAAGAACACTTCCAAGCTGATCTCGATCGTTTGAGCAGTCCCAGTAGCTAAATTATATTGTTTGTTATTGGGTTGTTTATTTATTTATTTATTATGTTGTTTTAATTTGTTTTATTTTGTTTTGTTTTTGTCTTGTTTTGCTTTGTTTACTTTGTTTTTTTCTTTTCTTTTCCTTTTCTTTTCTCTTTATGTTTTCTTTTCTTTCCTCTTGATGTTTTCTTTTCTTTTCTTTCTGTTGGTGTTGCTGGCTGTGGATGAGCCTCCTCCTCCCCAGAAGACTCACCCGTCACCCGCCTTGCGGCCCCAGGGGCCGAAAGCTCGATGACTTTTTAGTTATTTTCTTGATATTGTAATTTCATTTTCTTTTCTCGATGATTTAATTTCCTTTCTCTATCCTCTATCTTGACTGTGTGGGTTAGCCTCCTTCTCCCCAGAGGAGATTCACCCGTCACCCACCCTGCGACCCCAGGGGCCGAAAGGTGGATGACTTTTCTGTTTTCCTTTTCTTGATGTTTCTTTCATCCTTTCTGGTGTTCCTGGGTCTGAACGAGCCGCTTTCCTCCCAGAAGAGACTCGCCCATAATTTTGTGATGTTGGTTTGGGCCGAAAGGTGGATGATTCTTTTCATTTCCATTTTCATTTTTCTAGTGTTACTTCTCTGCATTTTCCTTCTGGTGTTACTTCACATTTCTTCTTCTTGTGTTATTTCTCTTCAAATTCCTTCTTCTTGTGTTACTCTTTTCAAATTCCTTCTTCTGTCTAACTCTTTTCAATACCTTCTTCTGTGTAACTCTTTTCAAATTCCTTCTTCTGTGTAACTCTTTTCAATACCTTCTTCTGTGTAACTCTTTTCAATACCTTCTTCTGTGTAACTCTTTTCAATACCTTCTTCTGTGTAACTCTTTTCAATACCTTCTTCTGTGTTACTCTTTTCAATACCTTCTTCTGTGTTACTCTTTTCAATACCTTCTTCTGTGTTACTCTTTTCAATACCTTCTTCTGTGTAACTCTTTTCAATACCTTCTTCTGTGTAACTCTTTTCAATACCTTCTTCTGTGTAACTCTTTTCAATACCTTCTTCTGTGTAACTCTTTTCAATACCTTCTTCTGTGTAACTCTTTTCAATACCTTCTTCTGTGTAACTCTTTTCAATACCTTCTTCTGTGTTACTCTTTTCAATACCTTCTTCTGTGTAACTCTTTTCAATACCTTCTTCTGTTACTCTTTTCAATACCTTCTTCTGTGTTACTCTTTTCAATACCTTCTTCTGTGTAACTCTTTTCAATACCTTCTTCTGTGTAACTCTTTTCAATACCTTCTTCTGTGTTACTCTTTTCAAATTCCCTCTTCTTGTGTTACTCTTTTCAAATTCCTTCTTCTTGTGTTACTCTTTTCAACTTCCTTCTTCTTGTGTTACTTCATATGCCTTCTTCTAGTGTTACTTCTCTTCATTTTCCTTCTTCTGGTGTTCCCTTCTTTCCCCTCCTTCTCTCGGTGTTTCCATGTCGTCTTTTCCTGGTTTTGTATGTTGGAACGCGTTAGTCTCCTTCTCCCCAGAGAAGACCCGCCATACCAACATACAAGACGCTTTAAACAAAGCAAAACAAGACAATTTTTTTTGGATTTTTTGTTTTTGTATTTTTTTTGTGTATTTTTCGTTTTTTATCGTAGTTGGCATGACACTTGCCTTGCTTAGGGGAATTGTACCTCCCCATGCGTCGAACCTTCCATTGGAACGTGTCATTAACGCGTCGTCTGGCTAATAAGAGGTCAGTAACTGCATGCCTTGCCACTGCACGCCCCCCCAAACCCCCGGACCCTCGGGATCTCCGACACCTCCGTGGACGCTCCGGGGGAGCCGAGGCGCCCTGCCGGAGCCCTGAGCCCTGCGACGCTCGCCAGGAAGGCCTTGGGCCCCCTGACGCTCCCCAGCCCCGCGAGGCGAGGAGGGTGGATAGCAAGATGAGCCTCTTAAAATTCCAGACGGGATTAATTCAAATCAATCGAAAATACAGTGAAGGCGCCGGAGACCGTTTTTGTTGGATCAAGGATGGCAGGACGAAGGCCAAAGGAAGGTGACAGAGGAAGGGAGGAATAAAGGGGGGAAGATGACAGGAGGAAGGGAGGATGGAGAAAATGACAGGACGAAGGAAGAAACGAGGGAAGGAAGGAAGGAAAGCAACAACGAGGGAAGGAAGGAAGGAAAGCAACAACGAGGGAAGGAAGGAAGGAAAGCAACAACGAGGGAAGGAAGGAAGGAAGGAAGGAAGGAACGAGGAAAGGAAGGAAAGTGATGTGACGAAAGTGGGAAGTTGACAGGGCGAAGGAAGGAGACTGAACCGCCAAGATTCTGCCCGGGATTGGCGCGAATGGCGAGGCCCCGAACTGACTGACTTGGCGACTATATTATAGTGTTGCTGCCTCGGCCTGTTCCGTTACTTCCCTGATTTGCTCACCACGGCCTTCGCCTTTGCTGTCCTTCATCTTCCACCTTTGATTAGATAGTTAGTGTAGCTTATCACAAACAGCCTCGTAATGACCAGCAGGCCTGCTGTTGTTTGTTCTCACTTTGTGTTTCTTTGTTCCTGCTCCTCCTCCTTTAAAAAGAAAAAAAAAAACAGACCTCGTGGTTGCCTTATATGAGGACTGTGAGAGAATAAAGTTACCTCCTCCTCCACCTTCACCTCCTCCTCCTTCTCCTTCTCCACCTCCACCTTCACCTCCTCCTCCTTCTCCTTCTCCACCTCCACTTCCACCTCCTCCTCTCTCTCGTTTCTCCACAAACCTCATAGTTTCAAAAATATTAACAGAAACACATCAAAACACTATACATATTACTTAATCTTTGAGAGAGAGAGAGAGAGAGAGAGAGAGAGAGAGAGAGAGAGAGAGAGAGAGAGAGAGAGAGAGAGAGAGAGAGAGAGAGAGTAAAGTAGGAATCGATTAATGAGTTGGGTTTGTAAACGCATTAGAACGGGACTAATTGTCAATAATATCGCGATCACAGGATTATGGGGATTAAGGGAGTGACGATTATGGGATTAAGGGGTGAGTGGCTGGGAGGAGGGAGGGTTGGGAGGTGAGAGAGAGGATTGAGGGAGACCGGGAACGGGACAGAGAGAGGGAGAGCAGTGGAGAACGAGGTGAAGGAAATAACACGGATACACAAGGATATGAGGGGACTATTAACCCTGTAGCCGCAGGGATCATGTTTCTTAATGGTCCTTCTGAGCGAGAAAAATGAGAAAAAAAATCATCACTCACACAAATCATTTCATAATATATACCAAAGCGTTTTGTGATCGGTTTATGCATCATCTATTTTTGGGGGTTTATATCATGGCACAAATTTGGCCCGTCGCTGCTACACGGTAAAGCCACAAATTTGGCCCGAGGGGTCATATTATAGGTTCCTTGCCAATTGCAAAATGAACGGAGAACAAAGCTCACAAAATAGAACTGTTTTTATCGGGTCAAGTGTAGCGAGGGTATCGGTAAAAATACACTGATAAAATGTTGTCAATAAATCCTTGCATATGTCTAATGTGTTAGACCTTGGCTAACGCTACATTCCCTCCCCTCTCTCACCCTTCCTCTCTACCAGGGAATAATGGCCCAGGGCAACCTGAGGTCCACAGGGGTCACCAGCGACCTTGACCATAGACATGACAACGTCGCTGGGTAGCACACGGTTGAATTCATTTCCATACATAAATCATCGTTACTATCCTAAAATTCGATACATTCACAACATAATATAGACTTGTTTTACCATATACAAAAATTTAAAGACTATGTCAAATACTAAACAACCCACATATAAAATGGTATGCCTTGTTGTGGTTGAAGCGACAATGCTGCCGGGTAGGGAATTCCCGCACCTGCTCCACCCAAAGTATCGTGATATTTGCATCAGACTTAGTACCTCGAACCCAATCCCATTATCCCCATGTACTACCTGAGCCCAGAACTCTGCTTCCTGTCACTGAACCACACCATGATCCATCTACCTTCAAACCCGTGGGCTTTAATTGTTGTCAAAGTTATTGGTGAGGTTCTTTGTCGAATGCTTTACTAAAATTAAGATATGCAATATCATAACTGTCGTCCTTACGTATTTGACACTTTTTGTAAAAGAAAAAACAATAAAGTCAGACAAGATCTAGCCTTGATCAATGAACCCAAGGTGGGGACCATTGATCAGGCTGTTCTCTAGGAGTCTAGGTGGTCACGGATATTTTCATCTATAATAGACTCTAATGTATTTACTACCACAGAAGTTAAACTATTTGCAGCCGACATTATACCATTGATAGAAAGAACGGAATGGGAAAAAAAATAAAAGGAGGCATAAAGAGGGAGTGAGGAGGTAAGAGGAAGGAAGGAGACTAATTGTCTAAAGGAAGTGCAAGATAGAGACAGAGAAACATATCGATAACTAAATGGAAGGACAAAGCGATCATTAATTATAAGAAGAAATTATGAAAAAGACGAAGAAAAAGAAGAAGAACAAGAACAGAAACAACAACAACAACAACAAAAGAACATAAGAACGTAAGGAGTCTGCAAGAGGCCGGTTGGCCGATACAAGGCAGTTCCTGTAAGTCTAACCGCACCTAACCTCACTATCCATGAATTTATCCAAACTCTTCTTCAATGCATCTATGGTATTGGCACCCACAACATGACTCCCAAGCCTGCTCCACTCATCCACCACTTTACTGGCAAACCAATTCTTGCCTATGTCTTTGTTGAATCTGAATTTAACTAGCTTAAAACCGTTGCTACGTGTTCTACCTTGCTCTTTTACAACCAAAACCCTATTTACATCCCCTTTATTAAAGTCCTTCACCCATTTATAAACCTCGATCAAGTCACCTCGTAACCTTCGCCTTCCTAGAGCGTATAAATTTAAATGCTTCAGTTTATTTTCATAAGGCAAGTTTCTCACCCCTTGAATCATTTTTGTCATCATCCTCTGTACAGATTCTAACTACTTGATATCCACTCTACAATAAGATGACCAGAACTGAACCGCATAATCGAAATGACGTCTAATTAATGCTATGTAGAGTTTGAGGATGACTTCAGCGCTCCTATTGCTTACGCTCCTCGAGATGAAACCCAGTACCCTATTTGCACGATTCTTAGCTTGAATGCACTGAGCTCCAGGACGGAGGTCAGTGCTCACTAAGACTCCTAAATCCCTCTCACACCCAGACCTACTCAGCGGAGTGTCATTTAAGGAGTATATAATTGTGTGAGGGGTTATTCCTACCTACACTCAGAATACTGCACTTCCCGACATTGGATTCCATCTGCCACTTCCCCGCCCAATCATATAGTCTGTCTAGCTCATCCTGAAGAACGCTAGCGTCCTGGAAGAAGAAGAAGAAAAGACAAAGAAGAAAAGACAAAGAAGAAGAAGAAGTATGAGGAAAATAATAATAATGACAACAAAATCAACGAGGAGAGTAAGAAGAAAAATAATACCTAACAACAACTAAAGCAAAAACATAAATAAAATAAAATAAAATAAAACAGTAATCGAAAACTCCGTATTATATGTTAACTCCCTTCGTTTTCCATAATTAATATGAGCTGAAGATTATTTTTTTCCAATACCGCTACTACGTGTAAATATATAAATCACTTCAAATTAACTTCTCATCTTTTGTCTCGCTCACCACCAAAATGCACACCAGCTGACATCCTCAAGGCCTTGTGTCCATTATAAATCTACTGACTCATCACTGATACTTTTATTTTCTTAGATTTAAAAAGTAAAATAAAAAAGTAAATAACGTTGAGAAACTTGCACGAATTCTGTACCGAGGCAACACCCTCTTACTTGTAGAGACGAGAAAAAGCAGGACACAAAAAACAGCAACAACAGGTGATGTGATAATGGAGGGAGTGGATTACGTACAAATGCGTAAGCTCTTGCTAGGCAGATTATTCGTTAAAAGCTGATCCTGTTTTCAAAGTGCGCGTCGTGAAATATTTACACACACACACACACACACACACACACACACACACACACACACACACACACACACACACACACCACATTAGGTTTAACAAGTGGTTCTCTAGTTTCAAAGCCACGGGAAGAGTAAACAAGAGTAAGAAAGTCATAAAGATTAGTTAACAAGTGGTTCTCTATTTTTAAACCCCAGGGAAGAGTAAACAAGAATAAGACTGTTCTAATAATAAGTTAAGAAGTGTGTATCTATATTATCAAACTCACGGGAAGATCAAACAAGTGCAAGACTGTTCTAATGAAAAGGTAACAATTGATTCTCAAGCTTCAGATCGACGTGCCTAGTAAACCCTTGCTAGATTCTCATAAACCATCCACGAACACGCCAGTTCCTGGATTTCGTTAGGGGGCATCAGGGGTTAGGTTAGGTTAGGTTAGGTTAGGTTAGGGAACACACACACACACACACACACACACACACACACACACACACACACGCAGCAGCACCATTGCCATTAAAGGTTGTGATATTTTCGTTTCGTCAGCGAATGCCACGCCCTGGATTGTTCTGCGGTGAGGTGATGCTTCTGAGAGGTGGTGGTGCGGGGAGAGGGGGTCGGAATGGTGGTGGGCAGTGGGGTGATGGTGGGGGTTGATGGGTGGTGGTGCTGGTGGTGGGGATTGATGGGTGGTGGTGGGGGTGGTGGGGATGGTGGAGGAGAGAGTCGAAGGTCTTGTCTTGGTTGGCTTCTCCGTCATTCACTTTTTGGGAAGTGTATTTCGTGTATAATAATTACTTGCCCGTGTATTTATTTAGGGTTGTATGACAGCTGGTTAGTGATTTATTTTATTATTTTTCTTTTACAGCAAAGGACACAGCACAGGGGCACAACAAAAGGAAACAATAAAAAAGCCCGCTACTCGCTGCTCCTGTAAGAATCGGAAGAGGTGGCCGAAAGAGCATGTTACCTTATGGTTACAGAGAGCTAATGATTTTATAATGTCATCAGTCAGTCAGCGGAAGGCAATCGGACCGGGACAGCCTAATGAATGACGCTCCGCGGGGATCCGTGTTGGGTCCACTGCCATTCATTGTTTATAGGATTTTTATATATTCAGGGAAGTTGTGAGATGTAAATGTATTGAATATCTATAGATCTATCTACCTATCTCTATCTATATCTATCTCTATCTGTCTATCTATCTATCTATCTCTATCTATCTATCTTCTTATCTATTTAATATATATATATATATATATATATATATATATATATATATATATATATATATATATATATATATATATATATATATATATATATATATATATATATATATATATATATATATATATATATATATATATATATATATATATATATATATATATATATATATATATATATATATATATATATATATATATATATATATATATATATATATATATATATATATATATATATATATATATATATATATATATATATATATATATATATATATATATATATATATATATATATATATATATATATATATATATATATATATATATATATATATATATATATATATATATATATATATATATATATCAACAGCAGATTTTGCACTATTCTCTTTATAAGTTGTTTTTTCTATTTCACGCACTGTGGCGCGGTCTTTTGGTTGTAGGTAATGGAGATCCATGTCTCAAGACGTCTTTCGGCCTATTCGGCCATCTTCAGGAGATGTTCTCTTTGCAGGTGTAGGAGAAGGAGTGAGTGAGCTGCTTCTTCTTCTTCGAGGGATTTTGGTAGGCGGGGCTATATATTGCCTCGCTGAGCCTGCACGTTAGTGTGCGCGGCTCTCAGCCAATCATAGCTTAGCTTGGCGCTTGCTGCCTCTTTGTCGGGAGTGACGTGTCAGGTTGATGCTGTATGTTTATTGCAGGTTTATGGGTGTAAATTAGCACTGCCTCGGTCATTTTGAGTCTCTTGTTATTTTCTCTTGTCAATATTATGGTGTTGTCCTCCATGTGTTTCCTCCTTAGGAAAAACGCTCACCAAGCGCATAGAACTGGAAATGCTACTCGAAGACATTCAAAAGCTCGAGAACGACAAGAGGGTAACAACATTATTTAGTTATAGAGTGCAATAAGAACAGCACCAAAAAGACAAGCATATAATTTAATAAAAAGAGATGACTAGAAATTATAAGGATCGATGAATAGATTAGTTAATTATTAATGGAATAAGAAAAGTACACAAAAAAAAAACAGGCACATAAATAATAAAAGAGATACCTGGAAAAAGGGAAGGAATAGATTAGTTAGTTATAAATTGAATAAGAAAAGAACCAAACAAGACAAGCATACAAAATACTAAAATGAAGTAAATAGGAAAAATAAAGAGCAAAAAACAGATTAATTATTTATAGATTGAATAAGCAAAGAACCAAAAAGACAAGCATAGAAGTTAATAAAAGAAATACCTCGAAAATAAGGAACGAAGAATAGATTAGTTAGTTATAGATTGAATAAGAACAGCACCAAAAAGACAGGCATAGAAGTTAATAAAAGAAATAAGTACAAAATATGGAAAGAAGAATAGATTAGTTAGTTATAAATTGAATAAGAAAAGCATTAAAAGGACGAACACAAAGGTTAATAAAAGAAATAACTAGAAAAATAAGGAACGAAGAATAGATTAGTTAGTTAAAGATTGGAACAATAATAGTACCAAAAGACAATCATACAAGTTAATAAAAAGAAATACCTGGAGAAATAGGAAGAATAGATTGGTTAGTTATAGATTGAATAAGAAAATACCAAAAGACGAGCATAAAAGTTGATAAAAGAAATAACTAGATATTATAAGTAACGAGGAATAGATTAGTTAGTTATAGATTGAATAAGAAAAGAACCAAAAGACAGGCATAGAAGATAATGAAAAGAAATAACTAGAAAATATAAGAAAAACCCAGATTAGTTAGTTATAGATTGAATAAGAAAAGTACCAAAAGACGAGCATAGAAGTTAATAAAAGAAGTAAATAGAAAATATGGAAAGAAGAATATATTAGTTACTTATAAATTGAATAAGAAAAGCACCAAAAGAGAAAAACACAGAAGTTCATTAAAAGAAATAACTAGAAAATATTAGGAAATAAAAATTGATTAGTTAGTTATAAATTGGAACAAGAAAAGCACTAAAAAATACATTCATAGAAGTTAATAATAAAAAACTAGAAAAAATAATGAACGCAGAATAGATTAGTTAGTTATAGACTGGAATAAGAAAAGCACAAAAAATACAGCATACAAGTTAATAAAAAGAAATACCTGGCGTGTGTGTGTCTGAGCTACCAATGGTATGAATGGGTGAGGGGTGAGAGAGGAAGAGCCAGAAGAGGAAGAGGCTGAAGGTTTGAATGACTGAATGCACGTTGGTGGGAGAAATAAGCGCATGGAAGACGTGGACGGAGGTGTGTGAGCTTGGCATGGCATGAATGGGCGAGGGGAATGAGTGAAAGATGATCGCCATGGCGTCAATGACAAAAGGGAGGAAAGAGGGAGGCGATGAGAGTTTGAGGGACTGAATGCACATTGGAAAGATGAATAAGCAAGCTGGAAGACGTGGGAGGAGGAGGTGAAGGTTATGAATTGGTGAGAAGGGCAAGTTACTGAATTGAGGGGACACAAGAAGAAGGAGGCACGTCGGAGGAACTGAAGCTGAACGGAGAGACGAAGGGATTAAGAGGGAGATAAGAAAATAAGGTGGGGGTGTAAGAGGATGATTATATATTGGAAAGACGACTAAGGGAGCTGGAAGGAAGGGCGGTCCAAGCGGTCCAAGCAGGTGGGAGTGAATTGTGGATTGTGTGAGAAGTGACCACGTGAAAAAGGAGAAAAAAGTAAGATGAAAATGGAAAGGATAGGGAACTGAAAGGAGAGACAAGGAGGTGAATATGAAAGGTACAAAAGGGAAGAAAGGCAGGGGATGAAAAAAAAATGAAAATGCAATGTTGAGAAAGGAAGATAAAAGACTAGAAAATTAGAAAACACGGCGAGGAGGAGGGTAAGCACGAGGGAGGATTAGATATGGAGAAAGGTACATTAGAGAAGAGAGAAGAGAAAAACGGGAAAGGGAGGGAATGATAATATTTATGTGGAAGTGAGCAGTGAAGGAATGATAGGAAGATAAACAACAGGAGGAGCGCGAGATAAATGATACGCAAGAGAGGGAAAGTAAAGGTGTTGTAATAGACAGGTGTATGGAAGGTAAACTTAATTAACAGGTAAATGTAAAGGTAATGGTATGTTTTGTGCCTTGCTAATGGATGGTGTGTTGAGTCTACCCTGCTGTACTCTCTCTCTCTCTCCTATCTTTTCTCCTCAATCTCTGCCTCCTTCCTTCCATTCTTCCTTCCTTTTCTACTCCCTCTCTTTCCTTCATTTATTTTGTACTTCCTCTCTCTCTCTTCTCAATCTCAGCCTCCTTCCTTCCTTTTCTCCTCCCTCTCTCTCCATCCTTCCTCTCTTTTCTACTCCCTATCTCCTTCCTTCCTTCTCTCCTCCCTCTCTCCTTCCCTTTCTCAGTCAGTAGTGAACAAAGGTCTGAAAAGTAATTAGCGTCCTGTTCCTTTAAGGGTTTTGTGTTAAGTAATGATTCACGTCGTTTATTAATCTTCCACGACCGTTACGATTTTGTGCGGAACGAAAACGATAAAAAGAAAAATATGGGATTAGTTTGTCCTTCATTTAGCTTTGTCATTTTCTCTTAACTCTTATTATTATTGTTTTTTTTTGTGTATTATCTAAGATGCAGAAGGTTAACTAATTATGTATATACTTCACCATGCAAACATAAATATTCTCTGTTTGTTTGTTTGTTGCTTTGTGTTCGTTTTCCTTTCTTTCTTTCTTTCTTTCTTTCTTTCGTTCCTTTTAGTCTTCTTTTCTTATACCTCTCTTTCTTTCTTTCTTTTTTCTCTCATTCTTTCTTTCTTTTTTTCTTCCTTCTGTCTGTCCTTATATTATTTCTCTCTCTCTCTCTCTCTCTCTCACTAACTCACTCTCACTCTCACTCCCTCTCCCACTCCCACTCCCACTCCCTCTCCCACTCCCTCTCCCACTCCCACTCCCACTCCCACTCCCACTCCCTCTCCCGCTCCCACTCCCACTCCCTCTCCCTCTCTCCACAGTACAATTATAACGTCATTAGTCTTCGTTACTGAATGGTACTACAGAAAAACAAACAACAGACACTAAATCAAAGCCAAGTGGGATATAGTTAATGTTGGTGAGAATTTACAGTCAGGTTCGATGATAAATAGCGTCATAATGGTTTGTCCCAGCGTGTGTGTGTGTGTGTGTGTGTGTGTGTGTGTGTGAAAAAATAGGGACAGACATACAGACAGATAGGCAGACATATATACACTAGAAAATCGTCTGTCTTCATTATTTTATTTTTCCTAGATTCATTTTTCGATTCATTTCTTATTCATTTCCTCTTGTCATTTTCCTTTTTTTTCCATATCCTTAACTTTTTCCCACTATCCATAGTTACTCCTTCTCCTCCTCCTCCTCCTCCTCCTCTTGCAACTACTAACCACTACTAACTACTAACTAACAATAACAAGGAATGATCAACTCTTTTTCACCTTCGTTACCTTGGAAATGAGACGAAGGCAGGAGAATATGATGCAGGTATTTTAACACCTGATCAATTACAGGAACGTCGATTATTCTGCGCTTTTTCTGAGCTCCAAACTAACCTGAGGAGTAGAAATAACAGTTAAGATGTTACAGCGAGGCGAGGCAGGAAAGACAGTGGTAGGATTTTTTTTTCGAATTCATCCGCCACTGGAAAAAAAAACCACATCGTCCGTTATATCGTTGCGCTTTACTCAATCAACTTTACTAGAACACTAAAACACAAGCATAACATATCAACATCCATTTAGCTGTTCTTAGGCATTGCAGGAATTATTGATCTTTTTACAGTGGATCTATTTTTTAGTCTATCACCTAGACCAGAAACACTGACTAAACTAAACCTTCCACATGTATGTATAGCGAATGATAACGATAAGGAGAAGGAAAAAGTTAAGAAAAAATGAATAAAATAAGAAATCTATGAAAAAAATGGAAACAGATGATTTTTTTTAGTCTGTCTGTCTGTCTGTTTCTGTGTCTGTCTCTGTTTGTTTTGAAGGCACTAAAGAACCTGACGAACTCCCTAAATAAAAACAAAAACAAAAAACAGGCAGCCTTGTTATGTAAGGATACTGGATTTATCTCGCCTGGTCTTCCATGATTCCACGTTTCTTCTTCCCCTTCTCCTCCTCCTCCTGTCTTGTCCGCCACACACACACATTCCTTTTCTTCCTTATTTGACATTCATCCGAGCGGGCGATCAGTGCAGCCCACTGAGACACGGAAATGGCCTCACACTCTCTCTCTCCAAGACAAGAGTTATTTCACACTTTTCTGCATCTCCACACACACACACACACACACACACACACACACACACCTTCCCCGCCTCCTCCCCTCCTCCACCTCTACAAACTTATAAACACACACACAAGAATACCTATACATAATTATTTTTCTCTTTCTTGCTTCCCATTACTTCCTTTTCTCCTCTTCCCACTTTTACTTTCTCTCCTTCTTCCTCTTTTCTCCTTTGTTACAGTTATTATCCCTCCCTCTTTTTATTCTCATTAACTATCCACTTTTTTTCCCTACTAGCTTTATTTTTCGTCTTTATTTTCATCTTTTTTTCCCCTTATCCAATTTTGCTATTCCTCTTTTCTTACTTCCCCTTATTCTATCTCTATGTTCCCTCAGTTTCCTTTCCATCTTTCTTTTCTACAGTTTTCATAATCCTCCCTTTTTATCCTATTTGTCTTCCTTCCTATCCCTTCAATTATCCTTCTCTCTCTCTTCCCTTTTCTCTTAATCTTATATCTAACCTCATTTCTCCTTCCCCTTATCCTTAATTTTCTCTATCTTATCACGTACGAACTCTTCCTCAACCAGCTATCCTTTAACTCTCTCTTCTCTTCGCTTCCTGTCTCTTAACCTTCAATATGAACCCTCCATTTTCTCTTCTCCGCCTCCTAACCTTTCTTCCTCATCACATCCGAAACTCTTCCTCAACCAACCATTCCTTGCAGGAGTAGCACACCTCCCTCCTTAACCCATCCACTTAACCCAACCCTTCCCTTCCTCCCTTCCTTTCCTTCCCTTCTTCCTTCCTGGCATTCCCTTCACCTCGCTCCCTTTAGCTTCCATCAGAGGAGTCGTTGGGAGCGATCATAGGACACGCAAGACCCTTATTAAACCATCTACTTATTCCATTTTCGCCATAACCTTCGGTGAACGGCTCTTGGGCGGCGGCTAATGGGGAGACGGTGAAGGTTAAAGAAAAGGAGCGGGAATGGGATAATAGGAGCAGGAATGAATGGGATATGATGGGAATGGAAGGAGGTATTAGTGGGAGGGAGAGAGGGGGTGAGAGAGAGGGTGGAGAGAGAGGAGAGATAGCGGAGAGAGAGAGACAGAGGCAGACACACACAAACGCAGACAGACAGACAGACAGAAAGAAAGACAGTGATAAGTGGTAAAGGGAGGAAGAGATGGAGGAAGGTACTAAGAGAAGGAGAAAGAAGAAGAGGAGGAAGAGAAGGAGGAGAGAAACAGATGCATGAAACCAATAAGTAGGAAGGAGAAGGAGAAGGGAAGTGAAACAGACGAGCAACTCTGTAGAAGAAAGAGGAGGAGGAGGAGGAGGAGGAGAGAAGGGAAAGAAGAGAAAGACGAAAGGATTGAGGAGGAAAAGGGAAGCGAGAGAGAAGGGAAACAGATTGAAGAATGAGGTTAATAAGGAGGAAGAATGGAGGGGAAGAGCGAAACGACCGGATAAGTTTATAGTAGAAGAATGAATTGAAGTAGGAGGAGGAGGAGGAGGAGGAGAAGGACGAAGAGGAAAAAGAAGAAGGAAGGGAGTGGAGGAAAAGGAAGGTGTGGCCGGAAGAAGACAGGAAGAGGCAATGATAGAAGACAGAGGAAAATGAAGAAGATGGAAAATGAATGAACAGAGCAGCAGAAGACGAAGTTGGTAAAAAAAAAAAATTCCTAGTAGCAAATCCTAAAACGAAAAAGATATGAGATGCTGAAGATAGCGCGGGCAAGGGAAAAGGAATAACAAGGGTCTCCGGAAAAGGGACACGAAGAGTAATTGGATTAAGATGCAGAATGTAAAGATCTCGGGTTCAGGAGGGAGAGCCTGAAGGATGGAGGGTTGCTGAAGTGATTGGGAGAGATAGAACAGAATGGGATGGGAAGTGACGGGACGCAATGGGATGTGACGGTAGGGAAATGAAGAGAAGCGAAGGGAACGTAAAGGACTGAAAAGGAAGAGAAAGGAACTAAAATTAATTGCATGAAAGAAGAATAAGGATGGAGGGTTAAGCGAAGTGATTGGGAGAGATAGAACAGAATGGGATGGGAAGTGACGGGACGCAATGGGATGTGACGGGTAGGGAAATGAAGAGAAGGAAGGAACGTAAAGGAATGAAAAGGAAGAGAAAGGAACGAAATCTAACTGCATGAACGAAGAATAAGGAGGAAAAATAGAAGGAGAGTGAAGAAAAAGACGAGGAAAGGAAGCAATGCCAATATTGATAAAGAAACTAAAATTAAATCTGAAAGGGGAACGGTGCAAGAACATACGACATTCGGAAAGCAAAAGGGAAAAATAAAATAGCTAGAAGAGGGATATAAAGAAGCTTCAAGTAGGAACAAACAAGAAAAAAACGATGAAAAGGAAGGGGGATAATTAGTGAGGTTACTGGAAATGGAAAGAAGGATAGTGAAGAAAAGCTGTAGACTGGAAAAGGTGGGGCCGTTACACCCAAGGACGAAGAAGGAGAGGGAAAGCTGAGTAGACGAACAACTGTGTGGAAGAAAAAGGAGAAGGAAAAAAAAGAGGGAAGAAGAGGAAGACGAAAGGAGTGAGGAGGAAAAGGGAAGCGAAAGAGAAGGGAAACAGATTGATGAAGGAGATGATACAGTGGAAGAAAGAGGTATTTTGGTGGAGAGAAAGGAGGAACACGACCGCAAAAGTGCAAGAAAACAGGAAACACAACATAGAATAGCAACATAAAACAGACCAAGGGAAAAAGTAATAGCGAGAAAAACAAAATAAAATTAATGAAGAAGAAAAATAAACACGAAAACAGCAAAGAAGGATAAGAAAAGAGAATGAAAAACAGCACCAGAGAAAAGGACACGAACGCGAAGGGGCAGAAAAAGAGGGAAAACAACATAGAAAATTGGCAGAGAAAGAAGTACCAGAAAAAAAATAGCGAAACAAAGAGGACTTACTTTATGACGAGGAAAAAAACACTAAAACAGCAAAGTAGGTTAAGAAAAGAGATATAAAAACAACAACAGGGAAAATGACAAGTGCGCAGGTAGTGAGAGAAGGAAGGAAGGAAGGACTCTCAAGGGACGTGTTGGGTGATAAGAGGAGGCGGGGAAACAAGAACATCCGGGTAATAGAAAACCAAGGCACGTACAGGTGTTTTATGAGGAGAGAGGCAGCCAGGTACTTTCCCTCTCCTCTGTTCCCCTATACCCTTCACCTGCGCCTCCCTGCCTCTCACTTGTCTCCTATTATTTTACGTCTTATCTTTATGCTATATATTTTCCTCTCTTTTTGTTTTGTTTTTGTACGCCTTTGCTTTCTTCTATTTGTCCTTTCTGCTCTTCTTTGTTTTCCTCTTCTTTTCGAATCTGTTTCTATATTTTCGTTTTTTGTTTCTTTTTGCTAGTTTTTCTACCTTTTCTTGCCCAGCTTTTCATTTTTACTATCTCTTATTAATTATTTTTTTCTAACTTTTCTTATTTACTTCTTCCTGACATCAAACTTATTCTTCCTTCCATCCCCTTCTATTTACGTTTGTCTTTTTGCTAGTTTCTTCGACCTTTCCTTGCCCAGATTTTCATTTTTACTTTCTTTTATAATTTTTTTTCTAACTTTTCTTATTTACTTCTTCCTGACGCCAAACTTATTCTTCCTTCCATCCCCTTCTATTTACGTATCATTGCCTTTTGTTTACTCCTTCACCTCTTCATCTCTAATACATGTCTTTCTTATTGCCCACCATTTCCCCTTCAGTCTACCCCATCAACCATGTCCCATCCCCACAGCCCATCATGTTTCCCCACTGCGTCCTTACCTGCTTGCCTTCCTTCACCCCTCCTGACAGCCGTCCGTCCCCTGTGCCGTCACGCCGTCGTTGTGAAACCTAAGTGACGCCTCGCAGCCACCCACCAGTCCCACGCACCGACACACAGGTACTCGAAACTCATTAGCGCTGGCCGGACGAGACAGGTGTGTGTGTTGGGGGGGGAAAGGGGTGTTAGGTGAAGAGAAACGAGAAGGGTTGTGTTCCTGCTTACGTCAACTCTAGCTTCATGGTGGTAATTTCAATTCGACAGTATAAAGAGCTTCGATTAATTTATCCTTTTGTTTGCTGTGCGAATTATAATGTTGGGTGGTGCTTCCTTCAACCAAAACTTCATTATTTCCATTACTGCCCTTCGACAATTAAACTTTCTCCATTTACTCCCCTTATTTCGTGATTGCTTTCTTTGTTTGCTTTTTGAGGTGTGGGATTATACGCTTAATCTGACCACAACTCCCTTCACAGTGAATTTCAACTATTGCTTCTACCCCCTTTACCTATACCAATTACGTTTAATGTTTGTTTGTTCTTTGCAGTTCGCTTCCTCTAGCAGAAGATTTCTTATTTCCTCTTTTGTTTGGTATTGCAATATTTTTCTACGGTTCTCTTTATCTATATACCCAACTGAATTAAGATGCCAACCACTACTTTCTGGCAATGAAGGATCCATATTTCTTTTGGGGGTTTGCTATCTTATTATTTTCCTTTCTAAAAGCTGGGCGTCCTTTATCTAGTCAACTGAATGAAGACGCTGCGTGATCGAGGTGATTAAAAGTGACGACCTAAAACAAGACGAAGATGAATGAAGATAAACTCAAAATAGGGGAATCATTAAGCCGGGGAATCCATTAATTACAACAGAGGAAGTGAGGGAGTGGAAGGAGAGGAGTGGTAGAGGATAATATGAATAAACTGGATAAGAACTACGATTTCACTGATCAAAGGGGAGAAATACTAAATGCGTGACGTGAATAAAATAATGAATAAATGAATCAGGCAATTGACGAATGGATAAATGAAATGAATGGCGGGAAATTGAGCAATGAAATGGACAAGATAAATCAAAGAAAGAGGATCAGGCAGCAAGCATCATCTTCCTTCTTCTTCTCCTCCTCCTCCTCCTCCTCTACTTCCTCCTCGAGTCAAGACCCTGAAGTGACCTCGGTAAAGCATTTCGAAGAGCAGTGACATGAAAGACTTGACAAGACTTCGTACCCTGCAAATAGGTCAGGTCAGAACCATCACTTACTCTCTCTCTCTCTCTCTCTCTCTCTCTCTCTCATTACGTAATCACCTGATAAATCTAGGTGTGATAAAAGGCTTCAGGAGGCAACACGCCGCTCCCGAGACGCCTTAAGTTCCAGCGCGAGAGTCAAGTTATTCCTCGTTAGCTATGATGATGAGGGGATAATGACGCTGGCGGGGCAGATGGAGGCGGTAATTCATGAGCAAGAAAGCCAGAAGAGAAAGAGAGAGAGAGAGAGAGAGAGAGAGAGAGAGAGAGAGAGAGAGAGAGAGAGAGAGAGAGAGAGAGAGAGAGAGAGAGAGAGAGAGAGAGAGAGAGAGAGAGAGAGAGAGAGAGAGAGAGGGGGGAGATTAAGTGAAAAGAAACTTGGGTGATGAAGGTGAAAGATGGAGGTCAGAAAGGAAATAGGAAAGGAAGAGGGAGAGAAGGAGAGACAGGGAGGAGAAAGAGGGGGAGAAAAGGCACTTGGAAATGAAGTTGAAGAGAGAGAGGGGGGGAAGAAAGAGAGATGGACAAAAAAGAAACTTAGGTGATAAAGATGGAAGGGATAATTCGAGAGGAAGAAAGCCAAAAAGGGTACAGGAAAGGAAGAGAAGACAAGGAGAGAGAGGGAGGAGGAAGAGAGGGAGAAAAGAAACTTGGAAAGGAAGTGGAAGAGAGAGAGAGAAAGAAAGGAAAATTGGGTGATGAAGATGGGGACGTTAATTCATGAAGAAGAAAGTCAGAAAGGAAACAGGAAAGGAAGAGAGAAAACGAGAGAGAAGAGAATGACAGAAAAAAAGAAACTTGGGTGATGTAGATGGGGTCTTGATAGGAGGGCAAACGAAAGGGAAAGTCCTCACAACTGGCCGTCTCTCCTCGCCTCACCTGACAACTCACTCACGACGCAATTAACAAGACTGATCGCTGTGAGACTTCCCTTTAAATCGAGAGGCGTGATCGAATAATTGTAGTTTGGGGAGAATGGTTATCCAGCCTCGAACTCGCTGCTGTCGTCTTCCTGTTGTATTGCTATTTTTCCTCCTGATGTCCCTTCCCTCTTCTCTCTCTCACATCTTTTCCAATCCTTTCTGTCTATTCCTACTTTGAAACTACTACTTCTATTTCTTGTCGTCTTATCTCCACGTATCTATTCAACCCCGTTTTCTCTTCCATTTATCTTTCCTTCTTTCTCTTCTTCTCCTATCTTTTTCTTGCACATTTCTTCTCACTTCTTCTTCTTCTCCATTCTCATACCTCTCCCCCTCTCCCCTTTCCTCTCCTAACCCGATTTATCCCTTCACCTCCCTTCTACACAGTCTACGCTTCCTCCTTACCCCATCTTCCCTCTCTACCCTGTACAATAATCTATTTACAATCATTATTCCCCCTATCTTTACCCCCTCTCTCACCCTGTTCCTCCTTCTATCCGCAGTTGCTTATAAATCTTCTCCTGCTGCCAATTACACACATTACGTTTCTTCACCACTATCATTTCCTTGGGCAGAGAAAGGCCACCATTCGTCTCTCCCCCAAATAAATGCATTAGTTCTCCCTCAGTCACACAATGTAATCCTTATTTTCTCCTCCAGCACGAAGAAAAATCAGTCTTTCCTCCATCAGTCAAGTAAATTATTCCTTTCTCAACCTCGTATCCCGACCATTAATTTCCCCACCACATAACTTACCCATTACCTTCGCCACAAGGAGCACCACCTCCACCGCCTTCATCAACAACAACAACTCTACCACGCACCAAAGCCCAACTATTTTATCTTCCACACATACCACACAAGGCTTTTTACAGTCTCCTCCTTCTCCTCTTCATCGTCTTCGCTTCCTCCTCTTTCTCCCCCTCCTCCTCCTCTTCCGCTTCTCACTCCCCTCTCTCACTCCATCACCCGACAAGGTCATTCGTTTCTTAACCCCACAAAACACTTCTCCTTCACTCCACCGCGCGAATTGAGCCATCACTTTCTCCACCAAACTCCTCCTCCACCACCACCACTTTCCCTTCCACTCCCTCCCATCCACCTCCAGTTTCCCCTCCACCATCATCAACACGCAACCTAGTAAACACGACACTGCCAAAAGCACACTACATCCAGCACCACCACCACCACCACAACCACCACCACCACCATCACCGTCGACGACACCATTCTGTTCCCTCATCCCGAGAATATAATTAACATCTATTCAGGCATAAAAGTAATTAATAATAAGCCTCGTTCAGTACTCTCCCGGCTAAGGCAAGATATTAGAAGCCTTTGTGAGGGCTAAGAAGCGCGTGTAAGCTGAACTGCTGAAAATGAAGGGCTGGAAAAATAATGAGCTGTTGAAAGGAAAGTATGTATGAAAAGAACATGTCTGAACAGAAAAGGTGAAACAAAAGGGACAGAGAAAAAAGTCGTGTTGAAATAGGTGTATAAAAAAGAAAAAAAGGAAAGGAAAAGGAAAAGAGAATGTTTAAAATAAGGGCGAGGCTGGAGGGGAGTCTGGATCTGGATAACACGCATATAAAGAATAACAAAAGGGAAGATATAAAAAGATGCGTAGAAATAAGGTATATAAAAAAGAAAAAAGGAAAGGAAAAAGAAAAGAGAAAGTTTATAACAAGGGCGAGGCTGGAGGGGAGTCTGGATCTGGATAACACGCATATAAAATAAATAACAAAAGGGAAGATATAAAAAGATGCGTAGAAATAAGGATATAAAGAGAGAAAAAAATAAAATAAAAAAGGGATAACAGGAGAAACAGAAATATTATATATAAAAAGAACGCTACTGAAGGGGAAGAGAAAAACAAAATCGTGTAGAGAAAAGTAGAAAAGAAAAAAGAAAAAAGAAAAAAATCTATAAAAAAAGACGATACTGAAGAGGAAAGTTGAAACAAAAGGGAAAGAAAAAATATCATGTAGAAATAATTATATAAAGAAGAAAAAAAGAAAGGAAAAAGGAGAAAAGGTTAAAGGAAAATGTATATAAAAAATGACGAAACGGAGGAGGAAGGATGAAACAAAATGGAAAAAAAATGATGTGTAGAAATAAAATTGCTTGCCGTCCTTCTCTCAGCTCTGGCATGTGGTGGTCGGCTGCTTTAATTTTTCCATCTTCATTTCTTGGTTTTATATCCGACTCGATTCTATTCTACTGCGCCGCCGCCCGTCCTGCATCACTGTTCTATTTGCCGACGTCCACTTCCCTTCTTCCTTCCCCTCTGTCATCCCATCTTCCCCTCCTTATGATGCGTCTCCTCACTCTTCCTTCCTTCCTTCCTAACTTCGTTCACCTCCCATCGTTCACCATTATTTTCCAGATTCTTTTATCTTCAATGCTCTGTCTGTCTCTCTGTCTGTGTCTGTCTGTCTGTGTATGTCTGTTTATCTATCTATCTATCTATTATCCATCTATCTATCTACCGACCTATCTTTCTTTAAATACAACTATCTACACATCTATCACTTTCATTTTCCTCCCTATTCCCAAGTGCGTGGAATGATTACAAATGATTTTCATATTTAACACAACTCTACGGATCGAGACAGTCACATTTCATTAATAATCTATATATCTGATGACAAAACTCTTGGGAGTAATGTTTCAAGAAAATATGGGGATGACAAAGCAAGTAGGTATATAATATCCAGTATAAATAAACTGTTTGACTCAATGAATGTAGTTTAGAACCATACTTGCATAGATCGCTGGAAAAAAATAATACGGTGTAAAAAACAAGAAATGTAGAAAAACGAATCAATCATATAGAGAAAAAAATATTTTCATATAAATCAGTTAGAAGATGAAAGCATAAGCAATTACATATACATTTTTCCATGTCCCAGTCTTGTTATTAATGAAATAAATTACAAATACTATGAGGAAAGAAATATATATGTAACGTGTAAGGTTTAAAGCTATGGAAGCAACAGAAGCAGTAATGTCTCTCGAATATAATATCAAACTCCATGATCTTGTATCATTACGATTTACTTCTGACTTCTGATGTGTTCACTATAAATACCGTCAAAACAATAGCATCCATTACAAGATAATACTTGAAGAACGACAACTTTATAAATGAAACCTAATCTCAACCACCACCACCACCACCTCCACCGGCACGACCACAACTACAACAACCATTACCTTCCTAGGAGCTGCGAGTACTGCCCAGGCGTTAACAGAGCTGAGCAGGTACTCATACAGTTGACGAGACATCAACCCAAGACGCAAACAGGATTACAGGGAGTCTATTTACCATTATGCAAAGGAGAACATGTGCGCTCTCTCTCTCTCTCTCTCTCTCTCTCTCTCTCTCTCTCTCTCTCTCTCTCTCTCTCTCTCTCTCTCTCTCTCTCTCTCTCTCTCTCTCTCTCTCTCTCTCTCTCTCTCTCTCTCTCTGACATATGCCATGAAAAACAAGAGACTAACTAATATATCATAATGCTAAGCGGATGTTTTCCCAGCTGACGTGACATTTAACAGTTCAAAAAATACATATATAATAAAACAAGGATTCATAGTTATTATTCTGACACGCTTTATGTTTCTGTGTGTGTGGGTGTGGGTGTATGTGAGGTCATGTATATGTGTGTGTGTGTGTGTGTGTGTGTGTGTGTGTGTGTGTGTGTGTGTGTGTGTGTGTGTGTGTGTGTGTGTGTGTGTGTGTGTGTGTGTGTGTGTGATACAACGTTTTCTTTTCATATATAATAAAAAAAAAGTGCGTACAACTTAACTTCTATCTTTGACCTTTGAATCTTCTAACAATATAATAACACAATGATAAAGTCATAACGAATGTCTGACAGGTTTTTCGTTAACACCAGAAAACATATCTGAATCTCAAATTTTAATTCTCAAACCTTAATCTGAAACAAACAAACAAAAACACACGCAATAAACAGCAAGAATCGTAAAGCTGAACAACACACACACACACACACACACACACACACACACACACACACACACACACACACACACACACACACACACACACACACACACACACACACACACACACACACACACACACACACACACACACAGACAAACACACAAACACACACACACACAGACACACACGTGGACACTATTACCATCTTAAGCCTGCTATGGCCGTCAACAGGTTTCCAGCCAATCATATTCTCCGACTGACTGATAAACAACCCTCTAAGCCAGTCACGTGCCGGCTTCCCAAAGTATACAGACCCGAGCACCAATCACAACACGATGCTCCCCTGACGTACTGAAGACCTACATAAATCAGGAGTCCCTCGAGCCAGACAGGTATCCCATGCACCCAATCAGCAGAATAAAAAATGAAAACAGAAAAGAAAAGTAACAATTGAAATTCGTGAATCGTAGAAGTGTAAACGTTGAGTAATTTTTTCTAACACAATCATAACGCAAAAAAAATGTTTACACTAGTTCTCAAGATATGAATATTTATGCATTGTTCTTGCGGATGAATAATAAACTATATGCTAAAACGTAAACGCTTATAAAAACAGCAAACAAAAATATGCATAGATTATCATGAGAAAGGAAAAGCATAAATTATAAAAGCTTTTTTTTTATATAATTTTTCTATATCATTTTTATATTTTTACATTTTTCTATATCATTTTTTTCTATAGCATTTTTTTATATCATTTTTCTATATAATTTATTATTATTATTATTATTATTATTATTATTATTATTATTATTATTATTATTATTATTATTATTATTATTATTATTATTATTATTATTATTATTATTATTATCATGAGAAAGGAAAAGCATAAATTATAATAGCTTTTTTTTCTATATCATTTTTCGTGTGGAAGCAGAATGTTGCAAGATTTTTTTCTATTTTGTTTTCACCTTGATATTCCATTTATTTCATTTATCTAATCTCCTTAACATACAAAAAAAATTCCGAAACCAATGATTGCGAGTCAAGTAAGATTCCCACGTATTTTCTGATCTCTTTGTTCCGAACACATAAGCCGATTAGTAATGATGGAACCTAATGATATAATATTTAAACTCAGAATATCCAAGAGCCAAGATAAAGATATTCTTCAAACAATGGCCCAGAAAGTAAACAGAATGACACAAGAAGAGGAAAAGGAAATATATATTCAATCACAGAAAATTCAATAACAAGATATCTATATTATCTTAGGACGACGCAAAAAGTAAAAATAAGAAGAAACAAGAAAACAAGACTAGAAAAGAGAAAAGAATACAAGAAAATACGTAGGCGGAGGAGGCGGAGGAATCTTTAGTTTTGTTGAGATATAAATAGACAAATAAAAGATAATGTCTCGACCTCTCTCTCTCTCTCTCTCTCTCTCTCTCTCTCTCTCTCTCTCTCTCTCTCTCTCTCTCTCTCTCTCTCTCTCTCTCTCTCTCTCTCTCTTCCACCCACATTCCTCTCTTTCATCGTTATCTTTCCTTTCCTCCTCTTCGTTCTTATCCTCCTCCTCCTCCTCCTTTATTTAGTCTTACTCTTATTTATATTATTATTTTCTCATTTCTTTCTTATTTTAAATCGTTCTCTTCCGCCCCCTCCCCTCCTCCTCCTCCTCCTTCTCCTCCTATCTCAAAAAGAGTTGCTTCAGTCTGTTGGAAAGAGCTTACACCGGGTTTCCATAGGGACGCAAAGTGTAAGTGTTTATACTACAATGTACCCCAGAGTAAGAAAGAGAGATAAGAAAAGACCAGAACAGATGGACCCCTTTCGTAGGGATCCCAGCGCAAGCCGCTGGGTGTTGAGGGGACATTTTGGTGGTGGTGGCTGTCGTTTTGGGGGAGAGTGGCAGCCTGTTCCTCACACTGGTTACAGCTTCTCCTGCTACTGTCCCTACCCTGCTGTCTTGTGTTCCTTTAATTCTTCCCGTACGGCGCGGGCCACCTTCTTCATTATTCTTTTCAGTTGTTTCTTCGCCACTTTTCCATTCCTTCTTGTGTTGGCGTCCTTGTCCATCACGGTATGATCGAGACTGTCTGTTCACGGACTATTCTCTCTGTATGGTGATGATAAACTTCAATTCAGTTTTGTCCGTTTCTTCATCTCCAGTAGCTTGATTTTCCTGATTTTCTGTAGCATCTTCGTAAGAAACAACCTTCCGTTGATTGACAACTTTTCTTCTGTTACGGAAGGAGTAATCTTTTCAATAACTGTCTCATTTCTCACAGCGGGAACCTTTTCCTCTGTTACAACAGGGACTTCTTCTTTCTCTTTAGAAACAGTGACAATCTCTTCTGTAACCGAAGGGGCAGCCTGTTCAGTAACCTTCTTTTTTATCACAACAGGAACTTTTCCTTCTGTCGCCGTAGGGGCAGCCTGTTCAATAGCCCTTTCTTGTGGGGCAACCCTTTCAATAACCCTTTCTTGTGGAACATTCTGTTCAGTAACCCTTTCTTGTGGGGCATTCTGTTCAAAATCCCTTTCTTGTGGGGCAACCCTTTCAATAACCCTTTCTTGTGGGGCCTGCTGATCAATAACCCTTTCTTGTGGGGCATTCTGTTCAATAACCCTTTCTTGTGGGGCATTCTGTTCAATAACCCTTTCTTGTGGGGCATTCTGTTCAATAACCCTTTCTTGTGGGGCATTCTGTTCAATAACCCTTTCTTGTGGGGCATTCTGTTCAATAACCCTTTCTTGTGGGTCATTCTCTTCAATAACCCTTTCTTGTGGGGCATTCTGTTCAATAACCCTTTCTTGTGGGACATTCTGTTCAATAACCCTTTCTTGTGGGACATTCTGTTCAATAACCCTTTCTTGTGGGGCATTC
>NW_026112222.1:152500-170000 GCF_024679095.1 Eriocheir sinensis
CCGAGGGGTTTCGTAACAAGCCGCGCCACCTCCTCCCCTCCTATCCTCTGCCCCCTTCCCACCCCTCCTCTCCTATTTTCCTCCCCCGCCTCCTCATCTTCCCAGCCTCCCTCCCCCCCTCCCCCCCCCTCCCACAGTGCATCAACCATCATCAATTCCCCTTCCCTCTTTCCTTACCCTTCTCCGTTCCCTGCTCCTTTTTTCTTCTTTCCTTTTCTTCCCTTCTACGCTATGTAACTATGCGAGCTGAGTTTTCACACCCATTTATTAACTTATCCTATTTTTTCACTATTATCTATGTTATTTTCTTTATTGCTACCTGATTTTTTTTTATAATTCAATTGTCTTCGCTTTTTATATCTAACATTTGCTTTCTCTCCTTATTGTTTTCAAGCTGACTAATTTACTTACTCCAATACTTTCACTTATGTTCTTACTGCTCGCAATGTTGTTTATTTTTTTGCTACGTTTTTCATATGTTTGTCTTCTCATTCCTCCATCTAACATCCACTTACTCCTCCTTCTACATTCCTACTTATTTAACTACGATCTTACTTTCTTTTTGCTAACTTTTCTTTCTATACTTTTTTATGTCCTTCCTCTGCTTATGCTTGTATACTTGCTTTTGTCATCCCCTACTTAGGTTACTTTAAAGCATGTCCTATTTGCTGGTATCGCTATGGTCTTAAGTAACCCATCTATTGTTTATATTCTTACATGTTCCTAATTTCTCGATCTTATGATTTTAAAGCCCTCCTAACTCCTTGCTACTCGTCATTAATTTTACTCTCTTTGTACAATTCTAAAATCCGTTTTCTCAATTAATTCTTTCCCATCCATTATATTTTGGTCATATTTTCACCTCCGTTGCTTTGGGTTATTCCTCCCTTTTATCAGAGTTCGTTGTATTTCCTCCCTTCCATACCATTCTTTCCCTCCCGGTCGCTTCCCACTCTCAGTTCTATTCTACCTTTTCGCAGCCCTAACCCTTTTATTTGGTATCTCCTCACCACGGCCAGTCTTCAGGGCCTCACCTACGCTCCCTCCCTTTGTTTTCTGTCCCAGTTCTTTACACACAACAGCACTTACAGCTCCGGGTGGGTACTGTTGAGTGTGTGTGTGTGTGTGTGTGTGTGTGTGTGTGTGTGTGTGTGTGTGTGTGTGTGTGTGTGTGTGTGTGTGTGTGTGTGTGTGTGTGTGTTAATCAGCCATGATGGGTTGGTTAGCGAGCAACGACCCGTCACTGCACACACACACACACACACACACACACACACACACACACACACACACACACATTAGAGGTCCCCTTACATTCATCCCCATACGAGAAAGAAAACGAAAAGTCAACCAGAAAAAAACACATCAAAGCTGAAACTCTTTAGGGCAAATATATATCCAAGAAAAACAGTTGACATAAACCACAATCAATAGAAAAATTATATTCGTTGAAGGGAGCAGAGAAGGGACGTGGTGGGATAGTAGGAGGAATGAGGAATATCCTTCCTCCTCCTCTTCCTCCTCCTCCTCCTCTAGGTACCGAAATGACCCGCTTAACAACCTGTGATCTGGGCCATTAAAGGGAAAGTCTCAGGAGGAGGAGGAGGAGGAGGAAGGAGGAGGAAGATTGAAAAGAAGGTATAAGGAAGTAGTTCAAGTATTGAGACAAGAACAAATGGAGGAAATAATGTGAAAACCAAAGAGAGAGAGAGAGAGAGAGAGAGAGAGAGAGAGAGAGAGAGAGAGAGAGAGAGAGAGAGAGAGAGAGAGAGAGAGAGAGAGAGAGAGAGAGAGAGAGAGATTTTATATATATATATGTTACAGATTTGACATAGAAAATCAGACCACACATTAGACACCATGGTCCAGACTCTGGTGGTCTGTCCTAAACCCAAGTGATTTTACATTTTCAATCAGGAGACTCCAAAACGTTGCACTTTCTCTACTCTAGTTGATATTAAGTTGAAGGAAGTGACGGTCGGAGTCTTTATTTTTGAAGGAGTCAATCAAGTTACACTGGACCACTGATGGTGTGAAGCTTATTCCATTCTCGCACTACAACGTTGGGTGAAGAGGCGTAAATTTTGTGCAGTCTGAACTTTCATTTGTCTACATCTGAGTTTACGCCATTGTTCCTCAAAGCGCAGACTGTCATCGATCATAAACAATGTTGGGATCTGTCTACATTCGTGAAAACCATTAAGTATTTTAAAACATTCGACTGGGGTTTTCCTCGGAGGCGACAAGGGCTTCAAGAGAGAACATGTTAAGGTAGAAAGCCTTTCTTTTTCTCGTAGGGATTTGTTGCGGCAAGGAAGGGATCATTTTCGTTGCCCGACGCTGAACACCTTCTAATTTAGCAATATCCTTTGTATGGTGGGGGAGACCAAAACTGTACCGCATATTCCAAGTGGGTCTGACTCAAACTGTTGTAGAGCGGAGAGTATTACATCTTTATTCTTAAATACAAAGTTTTTTAATGAAGCCCAACATTCTGTTCGCTGCTATTTGCTGCATCGATGCATTGCTGTGAGAATTTGAGGTTTGACGCGATTTTGACCCTCAAGTCTTGAGATTGCCTTGAATGCTTTTGAGTTTAACGCCGCACATTTCTGTATCTTCGAGCTTCTTATTCCTCGTTCCAACTTGAAGGACCTGGCACTTGTCTACGTTAAAGGGCATCCTGACCCATCCGACCAAGTTGAAAATTTTCTGTGCAAATCCTCTTGAGGCTTTTGCCTGTCTTCGTCAGTGAGAACCGCCGAGTTACCAATCTTTGTGTCGTCTGCAAATTCTACTTAATGCGTGTTATTGAGTTCAACATCCACTGTCGTTGATGTAAATAACGAAGAGCACTGGGCCAAGGACCGGAGTCCCTGAGGGGACGCCACTAGGTGACAGGCGCCCACTCTGAGTTAAATCCGTCAATCACTACTCTTGTTGTCTGTTGCTCAAACCAATTCGCGATCCATTGGTTTACTTTTGATTGTCAATACCTCTATTTGCTTTAATTTGTAAAGTAATTTATGATGCGGGACTTTATCGCAAACGCTTTCTGAAAATCAAGATAGACTACGCGTCCAGTGATTTGGTTGGCTGTCAGCAAACAGTGAAGAGGTCGTTATAAAAGTGTTAATAGGTTTGATAGGCAGGATCTTTTGTTTCGAAGCTATGTTGTGAGTCCCCAATCAATGAGTGGCTTTCAAGGTAACTCACAATTTTGTTCTAATTATGCCCCCTTGGTCAAGTAGCTTTACCTACAACCGAAGTTAGACTAATGGGCCTGTATCATTTGGTACTTCTTTTTTTTGTCTCCTTTCTTGAAAATCGGTGTCACGTTAGCCTTTTTCCAATCTGAAAAGACGATGCCTTGTCGCAAAGGACATATTGAATACGGTTGTGAGGGGAGGAGAGTATTTCGCCTTCGTTTCTTTTCATAGCAGAGTTGGATATACTTTGTCAGGTCCAGACTTTATTTGTTTTAAGTGAATGGAGAGCTTATGACACTCTACTCGGTTGTTATTTCAAAATTAGGCAAATGCATGTCTGAGATTTACAATAGTACTGGTGTTGGTAGGTAGCGAGAGGAAGATTCTGTTAGTATTAAATACCGAGGAAAAGTAATTGCTTAAGAGGTTTGCAGTAACGCCGTGTTGGCTGTCAGTCATTAGTGCACCGTCGCTGTTTGGTAAAGGTCCAATACCACTTTTGATCATCTTCTGTTGTTTATGTAACTGAAGAAAGATTTCCGGGGTTATTTTTACAGTATGGCTGCAATATTTTCTTCTTATATCTACGCTTTGCCTCGACCTACTTTAGTCTTTTTACTTCCGTCGCTCCGGCACTTTCATTATAAAGTCTAATGTTCTCGGCGTATTGTTCTTTCTTCTTTAACCTGTAAAACAATTTTCTTCTCATTGACTGATTGTTTAATTTCTCGGCTATTAAACCATTTATGGGCTTTTATTAGGTGTTAATTCGCTTCTCGCAACAAGGGGACGAATGTGTTCTGGCTGAGTGAGTAAGGATTTTTAAGGCGCTTTCAGCCAGGCCTCCTCACGCTTGCCGTCATCTGATAGTTGTATTTCAGTTAGTTTTTGTCGGATTTCTATTAGTTAGTCTTCCTTTGAAATTGGGCACCCTTTACTTTATTTTCAGTCACAGATTGAGCTTTTAATGTCGACGCGCACTAATTTATGATCGCAAAGAACCGATGGTGTTCTCCTACCGTGACACCATACTGGACAAGGTTATTCTGTAGTCGTTATAACAAGGTCGAGTATATTATTTTGTCGAGTTGGCTCAGAAACCATTTACGGATAATTTTCTTCTAGAAATCTGATCATTCTATGTGATCGCCTTCTGTACCTGACAGTGTCGCCATCAGATATGGGGAGGTTAAAGTTCCTAATATCAGTGAGTCGCTGTTATTAAGGACTGCCTTAAGACGCTGTACATTTTGGTCGTCATCGAATTGATTGCCCGGGAGGTCTGTAGTAGGTGACAGATATATTTAAATTGATCTTTTGCAATGTTTACTGCACGCACGCAATAAATGTTCAACGTTACTGTTTCCTTAAGTGTTTTGTCAGTGGTTGCAAATAGCTTTTTGACATATAAGGGCGACGCCACCGCCTCTACGGTTTACAATCGACCTTGTTGAAGCAGTCTCAGCCATCTATGTTGTATTCGGAACTTAAATCAATATTTGTGGTAAAGCCGATAAAATGTTTCTGGTTATAGCAATTATGTCAAACTTTTTCTGTTAAAGCTAAAGATTATCTCAGTTCATCAAATTTGTTTCTTAGGATACGCGCATTGAAACTAAGGATTTTTAAGTTATCTAGAGGTTGGTAATAGAGGTGCAGTGGTACTTCAGGATCACGGTTACGGGTTTGTTGCGATAAGAGACAAGAGGAGAGAGAATGATGAATATAGATTAAGGAGTGGAATAAATAAATGAACAAAAGAATGAAAGAATTAGGCATAGGAAATCAGAAGGAGGAGAAAGAAATACATGAGAGAGATTAAGGAATGCGGACTGAATGAATGTAACAAAACTAAAATCCAGTGAGTAGCGGGCTTTTTTTTTCATATTTGTTTCTTTATGCTCCTTGAGCTTGACTCCTTTGCTGTAAAAAACAAACAAAAAAAACAAGTACGCAAATGAAGATAAAAGACACAATGAATGATAAATATAAAGAAGACGAATCAAAACAACTTACAGAAAACATGACTGCATCCTAAGCTTAACCCTTCCTCCCTCCCCCCAACACACACTGATACGACATGACCTTCCTAGAGTCAAAGCAGAAACCAGACTCAGAGACCAACCTTCAAGAGAACTCTCCCCCATCCCTTCCTTATCCACAACCGTATTCCTCCACCACAGCCATCAGCCCTTTCCCATCACCACAGAACACTTGCCCAATACTCATCCCAGCCCCCCACACATAGGTATTAGCAGGCTGTCCCATCACCCATGGGCCCCAAAGTCATCATAAGTCCCCTAACTCCCACTCAGCCTTAAGCACAGCCCACTACACTTCCTTCACCCAAATCACATCCCCACAGGTACATATGAGCATTCACCACTGTCAGCCCTTCTCGTCAGACACAACAGGAAAAGTCTCCCGTTCCTCTGCCCGGCAACCACACATGTTCACGACCAAACAGCCCCTCTCTCTCTTTATCCCCATTCTAACCCCCCTTTTCGTCTCCCTCTTCTCCTCCTTCTATATACACAAAACAATGACCTCTCTCCTTCTGTTACTAATACCTCCTCATTTCTCCTTTCTTCCTCCCTCTACACCCCCCACCTTCTAAACAACTTCCCCTCACTTCCCTTCTGCACACTGACAAAGACGCCCACTTCTTCCTTCCACTCCCCTCGCCTTCGTTACCAATGCCTCAAACTCCCCCCTCCCCGCCACCCGACCTTCCTCCCACACCTGCTTCAGACAGTGAGGATCGAGGCCAGGACAACTCATAAATTTATCGTCCCGTCGTGGAGGAGGAGGAAGAGGAGGAAGAGGAAAGGAATAGAATGTGTTCTTCCTCCTCCTCCTCCTCCTCCTCCTACCAGACGAGGACTCTGCTTTAGTCGTTATCAGCTAAGGAAAGAGAAAGAGGAGGAGGAAGAGGAGAGAGAGAGAGGAAGGAGGAGGAGGAGGAGGAGGAGGTGAGAGGAGGAGGAGGGAAGAAGGGGAGGAAGAGGAGGAGGTGGAGGAGGAGGAAGAGGAGAGAGAAGAGGGGAGGAAGAGGAGGAATAGAATGTGGGAGGAAGGGAAAAAGAAGCCTCACCGTCCTCCTCCACCTCCTCCTTCCTCCTCCTCCTCCTCTCCTGGCTTTCTGAGGTGCCACACAGAAACGGCAGCAGGGGCGACTCTTAACATTTATATTACATCTAAATGGCCGTCAGCTAGGGAAATAAATGAGAGAGGGGGGGGCAGGAGAGGAGGAAAGGAGGGAGGTTTAAAAGGAAGAAATGAGAGGAGGAAGGTGAGAGAAAAAAAGGGAAGACAAAGGGGAAGAAACGGGTTAAGGAAGAGAAAGGAGGTAAAAGAGGAGAGAAAGAGAGAGAGGAAGAGGAAGGAAGTGTTAAGGAAGAAATGAGAGAGAAGAATGGTGTGAGAGAAAGAAGGACAGAGAAGAGAAGGTGAGGAAGGAAAGAGTAAGGGAGAAAGGGAGAGAAAGAAAGAGAGAGGGAGGAAAAAAAGGAGAGAGGTGAAAGGGAAAAAAGAGAGGAGAGAGAGAGAGAGAGAGAGAGAGAGAAGAAGGGTACAAGAGAGAGAGAGAAGGACGGAAGAGTAAAAGAAGGGCAGTAAAGAGGAAATAAGGAAGGCAGGAGAGTGCAGGAAGGAGAGAGAAGAAGGAGTGAGGAAAAGAGGAAGAGAGAAGAATAAGGAAGGAAGATGGGGAGGAAAGGTGCAAGAAGAAAAGCGTGAGAAGACAAAAAGTGTTAAAGAGAAATGTAAGGAAGGAATAAAGAGGGTCCATCCCTCATGACCACAGTGGGGACGGAGGTGTCAATCTTTAGCTCCTCTATTGCGGGATTTTACACTGCGTTATTGAAGTGTCCGTAGTGAAGGAGGAAGAAGTAAGGAGGTGGAGAAAGCAGGGAAACGAGGATGGGAGGAGGAAAGAAGCTGAAACGGAGGAGAGAATGTGAAATGGGAAGGTATGCAAGACTCTGAGAAGGTAGGGAAAAGGAAAGGCTAAAAGGAAATGGAAAACGAGGAAAGGGAAAAAGGAAGAGGAAAACGAAAACGGAAAAATAAGGATACAAAGGGAGAAAGAAGGAAGGAAAAGGAAAGAAGAAAGGAAGAGGAAGAAGGAAGAAGTAAAGAAAAAATAAGGAAGGAGAAAAGGAAGGAAAAAGGGAAAGAAGAAAGGAGAGAGGAAAAAGGAGGGAGAAGTAAAGGATAAAATTAAAGGAAAAGGTAAGGAAAAAGGAAAAATATGAAAAAATAGAAATATTAATGCAGTCTGTAGTATCAGTATGTATATGGCGTGTATGGTGTGATTGGGTATGGGAAAGGGGGGGCGGAAGAGAAAAGATTGGGCTATTGAAGTATAATGGAAGTCGTGAGTCAGTGTGTGTGTGTGTGTGTGTGTGTGTGTGTGTGTGTGTGTGTGTGTGTGTGTGTGTGAGTGTGTGTGTGTGTGTGTGTGTGTGTGTGTGTGTGTGTGTGTGTGTGTGTGAGAATCTCTCTCTCTCTCTCTCTCTCTCTCTCTCTCTCTCTCTCTCTCTCTCTCTCTCTCTCTCTCTCTCTCTCTCTCTCTCTCTCTCTCTCTCTCTCTCTCTCTATTTGCAACCCACCGATACTATTTGCAACCCACCGACACTATTTGCAACCCAAAACACTATTTGCAACCCACCGATACTATTTGCAACCACCGACAAAACGTACCGGAAACAAGTAACGTTACCGAACATTTGTGCGTGCGAAGAGTAAACATTGCAGAGTCAGCACTTTAAATATATCTGTCTTCTACAGACCTCCCAGGCAATCATATTGAGCGACCTTGATAAGCTGTCTTAAAGGCCCGTCACTTAATAACGACATTTCACTGATGTTGGGAACTTTAACCTTCCCCATATCGACCTGACGACACTTATCTGAAGGTACCCGAAGCGGTCCGCATAGAATGATCGAATTTCATGAAGAAAATTATCTAAGCCAAAATGGTTCACTGAACCAACTCGACAAAATAATATACTCGACAGCATTATAACGCGACCCAAGATAACGCTTCGTGGTAGCCAGTCACGGTGGAGAACACCTCTCAGTTCTTGCTGCGATCATAAATTAGTACGCGTCGACATTAAAGCTCAATCATCAGTGACTGAAAATAAAATAAAGGTGCCCAATTTTCAAAGAGCTAACTAGTAGAAATCAAAACAAAAACTAACAAATACCAACTATCAGATGACGGCAACGTAGAGGAAGCTTCTGGCTTCGCTTGTAAAATCACTGCACTCCTTTGACAGAACATTCGTCCCCTTGTGCGAGAAGCGAATTAACTACTAATAAGGAAAAGCCACAATGGTTTAATAGCGAAAATTAAACAATCAGTCCAATGAGAGAAGAATTGTTTACAGGTTAAAGAAAGAACAAAAAGCTTACATACGGAACATTTAGACTCTGCATAATGATGCCAGGCGACGAGTAAAAGACTAGTAGGTCTTGAACTAAAGCGTAGATGCAAAGAAAATATTGCGGCCAACTATAAATAATATTGAAATCTTTCTTCCAGTTACTCTTAACAACAGAAAGGCGATCAAAGAGTGGTATTGGACCTTTGGCGCAAACAGCGACGGTGCACTTTTCAATGACTGACAGCCAACACGTTACAGAAACCTCTTAAACAATTACTTTTCACTCAATTGTTTAGTCACCTAGCGGATCTTCCTCTCGCTACCACCAACACCAATATATTGTAAATCTCGAAGGCATGCATTGCCTAATTTGAAATAACAACCGATGAAGTCCTTAAGCTCTCCATTCACTTACAACAAATAAAAAGTCCTGGACCGGCACAACAAGTATATCAACTCTACTCAGAAAGAAACAAAAACTGAAATACTCTCCTCCCTCACCAACCGTATTCAATATGTCCTTGCGACAAGGCATCGTCCCTTCAGATTGGAAAAAGGCCTATATTACACCGATTTTTCAAGAAAGTAAGGGGCAAAAAGTACCAGGCTTTAGGGCCGGTAGTCTAACTTCGGTTGTGGGTAAGCTACTTGAGGGCATAATTAGAGACAAAATTGTGAGTTACAGCGAAAGCCACTCATTGATTGAGGACTCACAACATGGCTTCGAGCTCAAAGATCTGCCTATCAAACCTAATAACCTTTTATAACGACCTCTTCACTGTTGCCAAATGACCATGTCAAATCACTGGACGTAGTCTATCTTGATTTCAGAAAGCGTTTGATAAAGTCACGCATCTTAGAAAGGTACTTTTACAAATTAAAGCAAATAGGTATTGACGGTCAAAGTAAACCAATGGATCGCGAATTGGTTGAGCAACAGAACAACAAAAGTAGTGATTGACATGTTTAACTCAGGTGGGCGCCTGTCACTATTGGCGTCCCTCAGAGGGCATCGATCCTTCAGCCCAGTGCTCTTCATTATTACATCAACGACGTGGATGTTGGACTCAGCATAACCGCATTGCGTGATTTACGAACGGCCACACAAAAGATTGGTAACTCGGTTCTCGCACTACAAGCGAAGACAGACGCAGCTATCAAGAGGATTTGCACAAAATTTCAACAGTCGGGATAGATGGGGAATGCCCTTTAACGTAGACAAGTGCCAGGTCCTTCAAGTTGGAACGAGGAATAGAAAGTTCAGATACGAAATGCGCGGCGTTAAACTCAAAAGCGTTCAATGCGTGCTAAAGGCTTGGGGTCAAAATCGCGTCAAACCTCAAATTCTCACAGCAATGCATCGATGCAGCCATCAGCGAACAGAATGTTGAAGCTTCATTAAAAAACTTTGTATTCAGAATAAAGATACTTAATACTCCCGCTTTCTGTGATTTAGTCAGACCCACTTGGAATATGCCGGTACAGTTTTGGTCCCCCACCATGCAAAGGATATTGCTAAATTAGAAGGT
Organism: Eriocheir sinensis; assembly: GCF_024679095.1. Taxonomy (NCBI): domain Eukaryota; kingdom Metazoa; phylum Arthropoda; class Malacostraca; order Decapoda; family Varunidae; genus Eriocheir; species Eriocheir sinensis. The sequence continues at coordinate 162,632 of NW_026112222.1, forward strand.
GTTCAGCGTCCGAGCAACGAAATGATCCCTTCCTTGCGCAACAAATCCTACGAAGAAAGGCTTTCTACCCTTAACATGTTCTCTCTTGAGAAACGTCGCCTCCGAGGAAAACTGATCGAATGTTTAAAATGTAATGGTTTCACGAAGTAGACAGATCAACATTGGTGATCAGTGACACTGCGCACGAGGAACAATGGCGTAAAACTCAGATGTGAACAAATGAAATTCAGACTGCCAAATTTTCTTACCCCCAACGTTGTAAAGGTGCGGAAATGGAATAAGCTCCCATCATCAGTGGTCAGTGTAACACGATTGACTCCTTCAAAAATAAAGCTCGTGCGTCACTTCCTTCAACCTTCTCAACTAGGTAGAGAAATGCAGGTCTTCTGATTAATGTAAAATCACTTAGGTTTAAGGACGAACCACAAGTCTGGATAACTAGATGTAATGGTCTGATTTTTCTATGTAAATCTATGTAAATCTCTCTCTCTCTCTCTCTCTGTGTGTGTGTGTGTGTGTGAGGGAGGGGGGGAGCAAGTGATTCTCTCTCTCTCTCTCTCTCTCTCTCTCTCTCTCTCTCTCTCTCTCTCTCTCTCTCTCTCTCTCTCTCTCTCTCTCTCTCTCTCTCTCTCTCTCTCTCTCTCTCATCCCCACCCTCCCTCCTTCTTCTCCCTCCCCTACTCTCTTTCCCACCCAGCTCTCTTTCTCCCTCTTCCCCTACTCTATCTCTCTCCAATACAACCCAATCTCTATCTCCATCTCATCCTCCACTCCCTTCTCTCTCTAACCAGCCACATACACACTCCCCGGAGTCTCACGAACCATAAGCTTAACCTTCCGCCTGTAAAAACACAGCCACGCGCAGCCTCGCCAGAACTACATATTAAAACATTGCAAAATTACCTCCAAAACTCCCAGGCGAGCATTAATCAGCCAACCCTGATGACTTCCCTGCAAGGTTTTGATAGAAATTCGCCCATAAACGTCCATGCCTCGCTCGCCTCGCCGCATTGCTCGCCAAATTAAGTGAACACGGAAAAAAGTGGTGATTTAAGAGAAGCACTTTTTACTCATTCAGCGATTTATAAGTTTATTTTTTATTACAGTTACCCCCACCCACCCCCTTTCCACCTGTATAATAAAGCTACTCGCAGGAAGATACATGGGCAGTAATCCATTGCGCATTTTTGTATTCTTTTCATTTGTTTTTGTTATTTTTAAGGAAAGACCTACGATTTTGTTTGTGCCCAGGTTGTGTTTTCTTGATCCTTCTTCTTTATCGTAAAATAAATGTAAGGGATGTACTTCGTTATATATGTCAATAAAAAAAATATCGTTATGAAAGAATTAAATACTATAAAACACTGCATTCTGTAACATGATCTACTCGTCAAGAAAACAAAAGAAAAATAGGCAAAAACTATAACGTAAAAAGGAGGTAATAAAAACGAAAGCCAACACGAGATTACAAATATCATTTTTTGAAAGGAAACAAATGAAAATAAGGTCTTCAAAAAAATACGGCTCTTCAAAAAAAAATAATTCAATAATAAAGTAAAGCAAAATATTACCAAGAAAACGAAAAATACCAAGAAAACGAAAAAGAAATGAAAAGAACAAAACTAGAAAAGAAAACTAAAAAGGATGCCGAGGAAAGGATAAAAAAAACGCGAAATCTTTTAGTTAACCCGGCAGCTGCGGGGATCATGTTTCTTAATGGTCCCTCTCAGCGAAAAAAATGAGAAAAAAAACATCACTCACACAAACCATTACATAATATATATCAATGCATTTGTGCTCAGTTTATGCATAATCAAATTTTGAGGTTTATATCATGGCAAAAATTTGGCCCGTCGCTGGTACACGATAAAGCCACAAATTTGGCCCGTCGCTGCTACCGGGTTAAGAATAACTTCTAAAAACTCGGCTCTCGAATCGTCCCCGATCGGTCTCCTCCTCCCCCTTGCAAAGGTCCCAACGCCAACCCGCCAAGCGACAGATAAGCGGACTAAGAAGGCGATCGCAGGCCACAGAAAAGGCCACTCCAACCCTTAATTTATCTGGATCCGACGCAGTTGATAAAGGGCCGCTAGAACCGTATCGCATGGTGAACGCCATTAACCTGACGAATGGCTCATACCCTGCCAGTCTGCACTGCTATTCTGCCACCCTACCCCTGCCAATCTGCCCCTGCCACCCTGCCCCTGCCACCCTGCCCCTGCCACCCTGCCCCTGCCAATCTGCCCCTGCCAATCTGCCCCTGCCACCCTACCCCTGCCACCCTGCCCCTGCCAATCTGCCCCTGCCAATCTGCCCCTGCCAATCTGCCCCTGCCAATCTGTCCCTGCCACCCTGCCCCTGCCACCCAACCCCTGCCACCCTTCCCCTGCCCACCCCGGGTGGTGGTGCCACAAGGTACGGCACACCTCACGAGCCATGGCAAGGTACTGAAAACTCTTGAGCTGCGGTCGCAATATAAGCCCTCCTGTGTTGTCTTGAGGACGCAAAAATATTATCGTGTGCTGTCTTAAGGTAAGTTTAAGGTCGAAATAAAAGCTTTTGTGTTGTCCTAAGGTCGCATAAAAGTTTTGTGTTGTCTTAAGGTCGCAAAAAATAATCATTCTCTTGTCTTAAGATCATAAAAAAAAAGCTCTCTTGCGTTGTCTTAATCAAGGTCGAAAATAAATACAAAAACAAGTAACACCAAGGAAAGGACAACACTAACACATAACTTGATGAAAGAAGAAAATACAAAACAAAAACACACGTATAACCAAGGAAAGGTCAAGGTCTTAAGGTTGAAAAGCCCTTGTGTTAAGGTCGCAAAAACAGATCAGTCTTAAACACATTAAGTAATGGAAACAAATAAGCGGGGATCATCTAAAATATACAGGATATACGTCTACAATCATGACAATAGGAATTCAATAATGACAAAGGCAGTTACAGAGGCAGCGGTCTGGAGGAATACAAAACCAATTAACTGATTAGCCACAAAGTCTGACTCGCTTTGAAGCTACGATCTAATAATAAATGCGCGTATGATATCATTTACAATAATCACAAAGGTTGATGTCGTTAAGTAAAAGCTTCGATAAATAAAAGTAGGTAATGCTATTGATAATGAAATAAACAATGCTAAATAAACCAATAAGATAAATGATAGTGAAATAAACGATGCTAAATAAACAAAAAATAAAGTAAAATGAAAATGATACGATGAATGACGCAGAAATACACTAAATACTGAAATGATTGCCACTTTTAAGCAACAAATGTCAAAAGTGAAAAAAATCCTTCAACCCCGCGCAGGTTTCTCAGTAACAAAATGACACAAAAACGACATCAAAAGAAGCATTAAAGAAAACATTCCCGCCCAGCGACGCGCCGCTCCGGGGACACAAAACGGATAGCTCCTCAAAGCGTCTTCGTGACATCAACGTGAATATTTTTTTTTTTTTCATTTTCATCATCGGGCGCTTCATAACGAACCCCAGGAAGAGATTAAGACTACAGAGAAGGTAATGAACGGACGAGAATAATGTCAGTGACGGATTAAAAGGGAAACCAAAGCCGGGATCTGTTCTGTAATGATCTCGCAGTTACTCGGATTATCATATTTTTGCATAATTTAAGTGATTACCGCATCAGACTAATTATTAACTGCTACTGCACAACTTTAACCTCTCCCCCCCTTCATTCACTAACCCTCTCCTCCTCCTCCTCCTCCTCCTCTTCTTCTTCCTCCTCTTCCTCTCCCTCCCTTCATTCAAAAAGACTCGAATATTTATTGTGTCTCACATTATCACTATTATCAGCAACGTCTCATTGGGCCAGTTTCACAGTTCCCCATGATGGGTTAGTAAGCTCCCAAACCAATACCAGAGCCATCGAAATTTCCTTGTATAGTGTCTAGTGTTTGTATTTAAGTTCACAAATTTGATGAAACTATACAGGAAAAGTCTTGTGTATTTAGCGTGGCATCGAGGACCTCACCATTTTCGATTGTATGGGATTCTATAGTTTGGTTCGGGCTGTTACGAAGACGCTGTGTTGGACTGTGAAATCGGCTCATTTTCAGCCACTACAAGTCCAGGGCCGGCACAAGCCTCTACCAGCGTCCTGCAGCTCTTAGTCTAATAATAGTGTTCCATTCTCCTCCGGCAAATGACCTAATTTAGTTTCTTCTCCTGGTTCTCTGTCTGCCCTGAATCCTCCTGCCATTCCTGGGTTCCTACTTTGGTTCTTCGTCTGTTTTCACTTCTGTGCATAATACGACCTGTACAAGTCTACTTTTAGTCTTAATTGACATTTGAATATCTTTAATCACTCTGTCGCTTAATCCATGAAGCTCTTTTTCTGTCCCTCTACAGTTATAGATAATGCCTGGATTTACATTATTTCTCTTTTTTACTGATTTCAAATAGGATAAAAACATCAAACGCCTCCAGTAACAACTCTAAACACCGTCAGTCACTAATAGAATCCGTCTTGTAATAGGAAACTAAATATTAAACGAGATATATTTATATTAACATAGATCTCTCTCACTCTCTCTGTGTGTGTGTGTGTGTGTGTGTGTGTGTGTGTGTGTGTGTGTGTGTGTGTGTGTGTGTGTGTGTGTGTGTGTGTGTTTGGACTGGAATCTTCCAAACATTTACCTTCCTTCGCCTTTGCAAATTCTTTCTTCCAGCATATTTGTGTCTCTTCTTTACGGCCACATAAATAATTTCTTCTGGCTTCCGCTCTCTCTCTCTCTCTCTCAATGCACACCTCTTTACGCAGCCATTTCCTTCAACTTGGCACTCTCGGCTAAATTTCCACAAAGATAGATGACTGAGAGAATGCATTTGTTCGTAGAAGGAAGAGGAAAAGAAAAGGGGAAAAGGAGGAGGAGGAGAAGGAAGAGGAGAAGAGGAGGAGGAGGAGGAGGAGGTAAGACGAATCTAAAACACAGAAACTGAAAAGAATGGAAGGTCATGAGGCCAAGGACAACCGAAAACGGAGTCGGAGGAGGAGGAGGAGGAGGAGGAGGAGGAGGAATGGAAGGGTGAGGAAGGAGAGCAAAGGAGAAGTGAGAAGGTTAACATTTTTCGGAAAGAGAAATATCAGGGACCCGAACCTGTGCGAGTCGCGTTTCATTCCCGTTGACGTTTCATCACGGTTTCATCCTCTTCGGGTTCCCTTCCTTCCCTCCGCTTCCATTCCCTCCCCTTCCTTCCCCTTCTCCCTCTGTCACCCTGTTCCTCCCTCCCTTCTTCCTTACCACCCTCTCCTCCTCAATCTATTTTCTGGCCTCTCTTTTCATTTCCTTGCCTTTCCTTCTCCCACTCACTCCCCTTCTCTCTCTCCTCCTTCTCAGCTCCTCTCCTTCTTTCTCCTCCTTTCACTTCTCTCCAATCCCTTATTCATTTTGTCCCTTTTCGCAGTTTCTTTCCTCTATATTTCGTCATCTTAGACATTCCACTTTCTCTGTTTCCTTGATTTCCAACATTCTTCTCGTCCTTCTCTATCTCTTCGTCGCCCGCCTCTCCCTCCTCCTCTTCCTCCTGCCTCTGACGACCTCCTCTCCCGATTTCATAAGTCTCACCCCGCTTCCCTATTTCATATTATCTGGTCCGTCTTCCGTCTTTATTACTCTCTCTCTCTCTCTCTCTCTCTCATTTTGACTTGCCCTACCTTCGCCCTCCCCCCTTCCACTTGCCGGCTCTCTCTCTCTCTTCGTCTTGTGATCTCTCTCCATTGCACGTCTTCCTTCTTTCATTGGCCATTTTCCTTTCTTATCTTCTTTTCTTTTTCTTTTCTTCTTCTTCTTTTTCTTCTCCTCCTGCTCTCCTCCTCCTCCCTCTCCTCGTTGTCTCTATTTTATCATAATCATCTCAGTAACAGTCTAACATCCATATAATTATTCTAAAACAAGTATATCCACCCTTTCACGACTACCAAACTCACATACTCGATGAATTCTCTCTCCTCTCTCTCTCTCTCTCTCTCTCTCTCTCTCTCTCTCTCTCTCTCTCTGACAATCAAATACCGGCCTAATCACACTATTATATACTAAACTGACATAGTGCTCTTGACAGTGTCTCGGCTAAAGGAGGAGGAGGAGGAGGAGGAGGAAACACGGAAGACCCGGCAATGGAAGGACTGATGGCGCATAACGAGGCTGCCTGCTTGAGTGATTTAATTAACTTAGTCGTCAGGGGCTTCAATACCTTGCAGAAAAGATTTAAACATCCACTTAACGTACGTGCGAGAATGTTTAATTAATTCCTCCTGTTGCCTTGAAGTGACGGCCAACGCGATCTTTAAACCCGTTGCTCGTTTTGCGCTGACTACTTTTGGCACTAACTAACTAAGTCTATATACACCAAGTCAAGTCATACGCAGGTTTGTAGGAGGAGACACGGCAGAGGCGTGGTTTATGCTTGACACTGCTTGGAGCCAAACTAGAGAATGTAGAAACAGGGACTTAAAGAAACGAAGAAAGACGGACTTATTTAAATCAATCACTAACATGTTCTTCCTCACACCCCACGCCGCCGTTTGAAAAAGATCAATCGGGTTCTAATGGGTGTTTTTAGGTTCATGGTACAGAAGAAGGGTCAGACTACCACCAGGGTCATAAACTACCCCTGGAAATGCCCCAAGCTCCTACGAGCGGCGTTGTCAAATAAGTGTACTTGGGAGGCGAACTGTGTATGACTATGACCCAGAGAGCCGTGAAACAAACCAGGGAGACGGGGAGACCCTAAGAGCAGGCACACACGGGAAGGAGGGTGATGGGAGGAGGGGTTTGGGCGGGAGGATGAGAGTAACTGGGGTAATGAGGTGGGTGGTTGGGGGCTGGTGCAGGGAGTTGGTTGTTGGTGGCGGGAAGGGCAGGGTGGGTTGTGATGGGTAGGGGAGGAGATACGAGTCCAGGGAAGGAGGGAAACAGGCAGGTGGAGAAGAGAGGGGAGGTGGGGGAGAATACTGGGGAGAAGGATTTGAACAGTTAATTTGATCCACTAATTCGTAACATTTTCACTTGCCGAGAGAGAGAGAGAGAGAGAGAGAGAGAGAGAGAGAGAGAGAGGGAGAGACAGAGATGGAAGGAGAGAGAGAGAGAGAGAGAGAGAGAGAGAGAGAGAGAGAGAGAGAGAGAGAGAGAGAGAGAGAGAGAGAGAGAGAGAGAGAGAGAGAGAGAGAGAGAGAGAGAGAGAGAGAGAGAGAGAGAGAATCTTTCTTTTTTTTTTACCTTATCAAATTAGCGTAATATTTCAATGGGAGGAAGAAGAATGATAACATATTAGGCAACGTCAGCAACCACGCGTCAATGAAGGGGAAGGAAAATACAAGTAAATATAAATAATTCAAAGACATACAA
>NW_026112222.1:175000-189907 GCF_024679095.1 Eriocheir sinensis
CTAGTATCTGAACTATCTTTTCCCGGGTACGAAAGCTTCCAAAAAAATCGAATGCACAAGAAAGGAGGAGTAATTTGCTACGTAAAAAGTACGCTTCCTGCCATAAAAATAGACAAACAGGACGCAGAGAATTACGACTCCGTCTATGTGGAAATAACTGCGAATAATAAGAAACTAACACCTGCGACCGTATACAGGCCTCCAAAACAACAGGCAGCCGATGACACTGCCCTGTACGAAGAGCTTCACTCTTTAACACAAAGTAAAGAAGCAATAATAATTGGGGACTTTAATTGCCCTAACATTGACTGGGGACAATTGACTGGAGATCAAGAGGGTAACAGGCTTATAGAAATGGTGGAGGATTCGTTCCTCACTCAAGTTGTAACTCAACCAACAAGAGAAAACAATCTGCTGGATCTGGTATTAGTAAGCGACCCCGACCTCATTCGCGACTGTGAAGTTGGTGAAAAAATTAACGGTTGCGATCACCACTTAATCCGTTTCAGTGTCAACATAAGTCACAAACTCGTAGACAATCCGTCAGTGATACCAGACTACAAAAAAGCAAATTTCAACCTAGCCCGTGAGCTGCTTACCTCTGCGACCTGGGACCAGCTTCACCTAACCGACAATACAATCGACAACGTGTGGAACAACTTCAAAGATAAGCTTTTGGGAGTAGAAAAGGCTACAGTGCCGACGAAACCCAGGCGAGTAAATGGTGCCGTAGATCCACCGTGGATGACCAGAGAAATAAAAAGGGCGGTAAACTTTAAAAAAAGGAATTATAACCTAATGAAAGAGAATGACACGGCCGAAGCCCGTACTCAGTACCACAACAGCCTCAGAGCTTGTCGCACCCTTATTCGGAGTAGTAAACGCAACTACGAAAAACAAATAGCGCGTGACATCAAGACAAACTCAAAAAAAATCTTCACATACATCAGATCGAGAAAGAAAGTAAAATCCAATATTGGTCCCCTGACAGACGAGACTGGAGCTGCAACTCAGGACAGTAAACAGATGGCCAGAATCCCCAACAGTAACTTCGCATCCGTATTCACAGTCGAGAACATCGAAACCATGCCCGAGAACCCTGACCCGCCGAGGGGAATCACGCCCCTGAAAATTGACTCAATATGCGACCAAGAAGTGAAAGAGTATTTGGATAAACTCGACACGAACAAGTCAACAGGACCTGACGGTTTGTCCCCGCGGTTATTAAAAGAGCTTAAACAACAAATACTTCAGCCACTCACTAACATATTCAACCAGTCTGTTCAATTGAAAAGGTCCCGGAAGACTGGAAGATGGCGAACGTAACACCAATTTTCAAAAAAGGAGACAAAAGCGTTGCATTAAACTACAGGCCCATAAGTTTGACATCAGTGGCAGGAAAAATACTCGAAAAGATTATTAGAGACAAACTTGTTAAGTTTCTAGAAGACAATAATGTAATCTCCGACACCCAGCATGGCTTCAGAAACAAGCGCTCCTGCCTAACGAATTTATTAGACTTCTTCCAAGGTATATATAAGAACTGGGATGCCCACATCCCCAGTGATGTTATGTACCTGACTTTCAGAAAGCCTTCGACAAGGTACCGCACGAGCGACTTAAGAAACTGCACTCGGCGGGCATTGGAGCCAATCTGATCGCGTGGATAAGAGATTGGCTCACCGACAGAAAACAACGAGTACTACTCAACGGACAGCCTTCCGATTGGCTTCCAGTCACTAGTGGAGTGCCTCAAGGGTCAGTGCTGGGACCCATTCTCTTCATCATATATATCAACGACCTCGAATCAGGACTGAAATCCACAATATCGAAATTTGCTGATGACATCAAGGTGGGTGGAAAGGAACTCACAAAGACCGACTGCGAAATCATTCAGAAAGACCTCGATCACATTAGCGAATGGTCGGAAAAATGGCAAATGTCCTTTAATTTTGACAAATGCAAAGTCATGCACATTGGGTCCAGAAATAGTAACCAACAGACATCATGAATGGGAAACCTCTGCAGGGGATGCAGGAGGAAAAGGATCATGGGGTCACTATCAGCAGTGACCTGAAACACGCGAATCACTGTAAAAAAGCATACAACAAAGCCAACACTATGCTCGGGTTCATAGCGAGGAACTTCGAGTGTAAAACGCCAGACGTGATGCTATCCTTGTATAATTCCATGGTAAGACCGCACCTCGAGTATGCAGTACAGTTCTGGTCTCCTAATTACAGAAAGGACATTGATTTACTGGAAAGGATTCAGCGACGCGCCACGAAAATGATACCAACCTTAAGGGCTCAACCGTACGAGGAACGACTCAAGCGACTCAATCTCTTTACATTAGAGAAAAGACGCCTACGAGGAGATATGATTCAAGTCTTCAAGTATCTGAAAAATTCAATAACGTCGATTACTCCAATTTCTTTGAATTGCAAACCAACCTAAGAACTAGAAATAACGGTTTACCCATTCAGTCTAGTCGATGTAACACAGACATCGGAAGGAGTTTCTTTTCAAACCGAGTCATCCGTCACTGGAACAATCTTCCTTCAGAAGTAGTAAATGCGAATACTATCAACTCCTTCAAATATAGAATCGACCGTCACTTCGCTGCGTCGGGAGTAAACTGAATATGAGTTGCTTTCATCTGCTCCTCAATATCGAGGTGCTTTCATCTGCTCCTCAATGTCGAGGTGCTTTCATCTGCTCCCCAGGCCCCAGGCTGTCGAGCAGATTAAATCACCAAAGCGGGCAACCTCGTAATGAGCCAATAGGCTTTCTGTTGCCTGCGTTTCCATGTTTCCATGTTTCCATGTTTCCCTCTCTACCTGCCTCGCCTCCTGTAATAATAATGAGGCTAAGAGTGGACTTGGACATCTTTATTATCCTGGAAGTGTCTGGTCAGCGGGGTTAACTGTGCGCCATTCCTCCGAGGAGTGCGTGGCCTAACACATTGCTGCTATTTCGCTATGGCACGCTGATAATTTTTTCTTCTCTCTTTTATTTGCCTCTTTCACATTCCAATGAGTGTCGAAAGAGGCTACGACGCATCCTGGTAATTAACACAGACACATGATAAATTCCGTGTGTGATATCATCTCGTGGAAGTCATCTTACTCATCGCCCTTCTCTTTAACGCTACGAAACATGGCCAGGGAGGAGGCTGATTTATGAACGTGCTAATCAGGATGGAAGCTGTTTTGACCCACCTAAGAACCGCGCGGTGGACGATTGGATATTGGAGAGAGACAGAAACGTATGCTGGTTAACCACACTACACCACGGAACGAAGGTCGCCGACACATCTTATATAATCAGAAGGGAATTGTACAGACCCATCCCCCCGCTGAGCGAAGGTTAGGATACAGCAGGAGAAGCGAGAAGGGATTTTTTTCATGACTAAGCGTCACGACACAACCATTAGCTTAGCAAATCGCAACATCTCTATAAAAACAAAACTCTGACAGGAACACGAGCCGCCATTAATCACACAAGGTCGAGATAGCATTCCCTTCTTCTTAATGTAGACACGATACGTAACTTGAATTCGTCTTAGGAGGCACAAGGACGGTGGTGTTGGTGTTGCTAGTAGTGGTGGTGGTGGTGGAGGTGGTGGTGGTGGTGGTGGTGGTAGGCCTGGATAATGGTGGTTGTTTTGATTGTTATGGTGATGGGGATGGCGGCTGTTGTGAATAATGTTGTTTTTGTTGTTATTTGTTTACAGCAAGGGAGGCAGCTCAAGGGCTAAAGACAAACAATATATAAATAAAAAGGCCTCTATATGCTGTCCCGAAAAAAAAAAAACGAGGCCAGGAGAGTCAAGTGATGGTGGTTGAAAAGTGTAATTGTGGTGATGGTGTGAAGCGAAGACGTGTGAGAGAGTCTGGTCAACTTCATCACCGGCGCCATGTTGTTGCCAAAAGAGCCGGGCGAATTTCAAACTGATGATGATACAGTAGTGTTTTTTTTGTGCTCAAGGTATCGTCAGGGTCTCGAAGAAGTACCCAGGACACCAAAAACACTCTACTATGACAGCATCCGTTAGTATTTCGCGCGGCTCTATTGGTAAAAACATGGCGCTTGTGAGATGAAATTGGCTAAACTCTCCTGTTATTTGGCTCTGGCGATGAGGTGTGAGAAGTGAGTGAGAAGTGAGAATCTTTGGCTCTGGTGATGAGGTGTGAGAAGTGAGTGAGAAGTGAGAATCTTTGGCTCTGGTGATGAGGTGTGAGAAGTGAGTGAGAAGTGAGAATCTTTGGCTCTGGTGATGAGGTGTGAGAAGCGAGTGAGAAGTGAGAATCTTTGGCTCTGGTGATGAGGTGTGAGAAGTGAGTGAGAAGTGAGAATCTTTGGCTCTGGTGATGAGGTGTGAGAAGTGAGTGAGAAGTGACAATCTTTGGCTCTGGTGATGAGGTGTGAGAAGTGAGTGAGAAGTGAGAATCTTTGGCTCTGGTGATGAGGTGTGAGAAGTGAGTGAGAAGTGACAATCTTTGGCTCTGGTGATGAAGTGTGAGAAGTGAGTGAGAAGTGAGAATCTTTGGCTCTGGTGATGAGGTGTGAGAAGTGAGTGAGAAGTGAGAATCTTTGGCTCTGGTGATGAGGTGTGAGAAGTGAAGAAAAACAAGTCTGCGTCTGTCTGTAGTGATGGCTTCATAGACTTGAGTTGCCGAAATATCCTACCCCCGTTACGCCCTAGGAGGTGCATGGCCGACCGCTTAGTCACTCCTGTTCCCTGTCAGCCAAGGCGAATTTGTGTGTCACGCCGAGCACGTGTTTCCTTTGTAAGACGATCCCGGTGAGCACAGAGCCAGAATGGATGGACTCAGCTTAGTCATCTGACAAGCAGGGAACGTCCATTACGCCTCATAAATATCTGACGGCCTCGCGCGATTACCGTGTTTGTATACTTGTTGGGCAAGCGTAACACACACACACACACACACACACACACACACAAAAAAAAAAAAAAAAAAAAAAAAAAAAAAAAAATCTGGTGCTGACTAGGCTCTGCTCTGCGAGGTGCCAGTGCGGTAGGCTGAAGTGTAATAATGCTCGCTTAGGCCGAAGGATTTTTCAGTTAATTGTTATAGTAGGATATCAATGTATTATTATTTAATATCACCACGAATTAGGCATACAATTGTCAATGGAAAAACCCACGACAGATAGATCACGCCACCTTATAGGAATGTCGTCCGTCAGTGTTTACCGTCTCAGTTTTGTATACTTCGCACTCCGATGGTGCGCGGAGGTCACCTTGACATACGTGACCAATTGTAACAATTATTTTCCAACCTGTAACTCGCGATTCCTTCACGAGAGTCCGACTGACACACAACGACAGTCGCTCTCGCTCCGTCGCTTCTTGTACATAAAGGCTACGAATATAATTCGCCTTAAGGAAGCTGAAGTCTTAATCAACACCCTTTAAACGCCCCCCGACAAGCCCGTTACATTTGGTTGGCAGCGGTCACCCCGCGCCTGTGCCTTCGCTACCTCGTTCTCCTCCAAGCCACGAGAACTCACCAACAAACTCCGGGGACAGGCGTACAAGGGAAGAAGGAGTCAACGCACCTGCCGTCCGCGGCAACGCACCAGCCGTCCGCGGCATCTCACAAGGCGCCAGCTACGTGCAACTCACAAGGCGCCAGCTGCAAGCACCTCACTAGGCGCCAGCTACAAGCACCTTACCAGGCGCCGGCTACAAGCAACTCTACAGGCGTCCAGCCTACAAGCCTCGAGCACACCGGCTACAAGCAACTCTACAGGCGTCCAGCCTTCAAGCCTACAGGCTCTACAGCCTCCAAGCCTCGAGCACACCAGCAGCAACTCTACAGGCGTCCAGCCTACAAGCCTCGAGCACACCAGCAGCAACTCTACAGGCGTCCAGCCTACAAGCCTCGAGCACACCAGCAGCAACTCTACAGGCGTCCAGCCTACAAGCCTCGAGCACACCAGCAGCCCATATGACGTAATTTACCTAGATTTTCAGAAAGCGTTTGATAAAGCTCCTCACGTTAGGCTTATTTCTAAACTGCGTTCCCACGGTATTAGCGACCATCTATGTGCGTGGATTCATGACTGGCTCACCGACAGAGAACAACGTGTAGTTCTTAATGGTGAAGCATCGGATTGGCAACCCGTCACCTGTGGCGTGCCCCAAGGTTCGGTCCTGGGGCCAACACTATTCATAATTTACGTGAACGACTTAGAAACTGATATTCTATCAAAAGTAGCCAAATTCGCCGACGACACCAAATTAGGAGGTATGGTAATGAACAGTCAAAGTTGGAAAAAGATTCAATCAGACTTAATAAGACTTGCCGACTGGAGCGAAAAATGGCAAATGAGTTTTAATGCAGATAAATGTAACGTAATGCACATAGGTGAAAAAAATCCTAACTTTAAATATCAGATTCAAGGACATAAGCTCAGTGAGGTAAAACAAGAAAAAGATCTTGGTATCGTTATCAGTAACACTCTTAAAATGAGTGATCAATGTTCTGCAGCGAGTGAAAAAGCCAATATGATGCTAGGATTAATATCAAGAAACTTTGATTATAAATCACCCGAACTTATGAAGAGAATATATTTAGCATTTGTAAGACCACACCTAGAATACGATGTTCAGTTCTGGTCACCGAACTATATCAAAGATCAAGTTCTGCTAGAAAAGATGCAGCGACGAGCAACCAAACAAATTCCAGCGCTCCGAAACTTGCCATATGACGAGCGTAGAAAAGCGAAGGATAAGAGGGGACTTAATTGAAGTGTTGAAAATCCTTAATGGATTCGACAACATTAAACCAGATAGTCTATTTCAGAGAGACACCAACACAATAACACGCAGCAACGGTATGAAGTTAAAGGGAACCGATGTAACACATTGGTGCGCAAAAGTTTTTTCAATAACAGAGTCGTCGATCACTGGAATAGACTCCCACCGTCAGTAGTTAGCGCGCAGAGTATCAATAGCTTCAAGTCTTCATTGGATAAGTACTTCAGGGATATAAGATTATACTGACCCTTCTTGGCATGTTTTCAGACAGATTGCAGCAAGACGTCAACCTAAATTCATATTATCCTCCCCAACAACCTAGATTGCAAGTAGCGTGAGTTAACAATAGAGTAAAGCAACAGTTAATGTCCGCATGACAGGTGGAGTGAGGTGTGGGTGCAGTAAGGTGACAGATTACTGGTGCCGTGCCTAGTACCGCCGGTAAAACGAGGATCAAGCCTCCACCTGTGCCCCTGAAACTACACCTCACCCATCGTGAGTATTAGGGGGGATCCTGAGGCTGCCCTGTGTAGGCCACTCGTCCTCTTCCATTCTCCTTGTGTTTCTGTGTTCATATGTTCTTATGTAATGAAGTCATTTTCCCCCACAGCTTAGGTTACCAGTGGTGTAAGTTAAGGGTAGTAATTTCCTCTTATTTCTCTCTTTACTGTAGAATTTCCATGTCCCTTTCTTTCTTAAAGGTACATGGTGTTCTCTTCTAACTATTTCCTGCCGACACGTTGCCGGAGGGAGAGGTGGGTGGGGAGGAGCTTTCATCTACTCTGTCCTGTCCTACCACACGTAGATTACTAGCAGTAGCGGTAGTAAACAGACACCCTCGCCATAGACCGATAGGTCTTCTGGTGTCTGTTCTTCCTAAGCATTCCTATGTAAATCCTGAGAATACATTATTTATCAACTTTCCTCCGTTTCATAAATCTAATCTCTATTTGAAATCTTAAATCAAATTTGCTTCAACAAATTATTTAAGTTATTTTTTCTCACTTATTCACTACCCTGTTTGTGAATCAACTTTAACCTATCTCCTCCTAAACATCAATCTATTCCATTTATACCCATTTGCGTCATGACATTATTTTCAGTATAAGTATTCTACCTAAATCACCCTTTGTGCTAGTTTGAGAGTCTACTTCCTTTCTGTAGCAAGGGCATCAGACTGAACAGCATCACCAAAGCCTAACCAAAGTCAGATGCAGTTTTTGGATAACTCTTGAGCTCCGGATACTAACACTTCGAAAAAACAAAAAAACAAAAACTAAGACTATTTGCGCGGCTCCTGGCGATACTACAGTGATTCCCGGGTCGGGGATTGGAGCTCCTCTCTCTCTTTCTCACTCACACACTCACTCACACACTCTCACTCACACACTCACTCACGCACACACTCACACACACACTCACACACTCACTCACACACACACCACCACCACACACCCACCACACATCCACCACCCACACCACCCACCACACACCACCACCACACACCTCACCCCACCACACACCTCACACACACCACACACACACACACACACACACACACACCGCACACACACACACCACAAACACCACACACACACACACACACACACACACACACACACACACACACACACACACACACACACACACCCCACACACACACACACACACACACACACACACACACACACACACACACACACACACACACACACACACACACACACACACACACACACACACACACACACACACACACACACACACACACACACACACCACACACACACACACACACACACACACACACACACACACACACACACACACACACACACACAAACACACACACACACACACACACACACACACACACACACACACACACACACACACACACACACACACACACACACACACACACACACACACACACACACACACACACACACACACACACACACACACACACACACACACACACACACATTCCTTTCACAAATGGAATGCTCAAGGGATGCACTTTATTATCAGTGTACTTGCTTTGATGATGATGATGATTACGATGAAAAAGATCGTGAAAATGATGATGACGATGATGATGATGACGGTGATGAGAGTGATTATCAAGATCATAAAGTTGATCATAATATTTATTACGATATGATGGATGATGATGGCTGAAGATGACAGTGATGATAATGATGATGACCTTGATGACACTGACGATGATGATACTGATACTGATGATGATGACAGTGATGAGAGTGATTATCAAGATCATAAAGTTGGTCATAATATTTATTACGATATGATGGATGATGATGGATGAAGATGACAATGATGATAATGATGATGACCTTGATGACACTGACGATGATGATGCTGATACTGATGATGATGACGGTGATATACAACGAACACCTCCTCAAAGCCAAGACACACACTGGAAATGATCTCCCGGCGTCACAGTTCTCCTGAGGGTTGGTTCGTGTGGGTGCGGGCGTAGTCACTGTGCTCGATGGGTCGCCACTTGGTCATAAATAAATAAATGAATACCTGACAGTGGGAGTCAAAGCTCTTAGTACTGTCAAGAGCCTTCAGAATGGGTCGTGAGCAAAATACTTAAAACAAAACTTGCTCCCGGCGAGAAAAGTTTGAAGAGCAGTGGTTTATCATCCTCCCACCTTCTCGTTTCGTTCTCCGATGAAGACTGAATGTATCCGTCGTTAATAAGGCTCCTCCGCCTCCCCACCCACCTGCACGCATACCTGTTGGTCTCATGTTTCTCCCGTGACAGGCGGGCGCGCATATAAAACCACGAAAGTTACATCTCGTCCAGCCTGACACCCAACACGTATCCTGCTGCTCACCACAACACATGTCCTCGCTGAAGGATATTTCATCTTCTTATCTGTATTGTGTCCATACATTTGTTTCTTACGACTCCTATATCATGGCGTGACCTGCTGCATGCTTGCCTAATTGGAAAACTCTCTACCAATCTTGTTTGTAGTTAAGTAATTTATGTGCGTGAGTCATGTGCGTGTGTATCGTCTCCACAAATTTTCCCCTACCCAGCCGCGAACTAAACAGACGGCCTTGTCCGTCTTGTATGGTGTATGGTATTTGTGTATGTGTGTGGGTGTGTGGGTGGTGCACGCACAGAGCTCTATTGGACCGAGTAGAGTTCAAGTTTCTTCGTCCCGTCACCTCCCTTCCTTTCACTGACTCTTCTTTTTCTTAAATTTCGCTGCATTGTCGCTTTCCTGTCATTTTTCGATCGATATTGTCCAGCTAACTGCCCTTCTTAGCTTGGTAACTTCATGCCCCCCTACCCCACCCCCGCTACCCCTATCGTAACTCTACTGCACACGGGAGCATCAACACACCTCTCCACCCGAATCTGATCTTCTCCTGACCTTTCTTACTGTGGTCTGCGAGAGGCACCTTGGCGAATTTATTTTTTTCTTTTATTTCACCCTTGAACTGTGTGTGTGTGTGTGTGTGTGTGTGTGTGTGTGTGTGTGTGTGTGTGTGTGTGTTTACATAGTCAGATTAGGGGAGTGAGGGAGACATGAGTGTTCTTCATTGTAAAGTGGTCAACAAAGTGCATGTTCTCGCGGGTTCATCGTACCGTCACTCATGTTTTTTCACTCCTCCATCGCCATAGCGATGCATAATGCTTTACCCACTATGATTCACGCCACAGTTAATATCCTTTTTTATCTGTTTTCTTTCACCAACATTTTCCCTGCGCTTTTTTTTTTTCTCCTGGTAGCGGCCGAACGAAGACCCATAACATTATATAAGTCGCTACCCTCTATAATTTAAGCCATTGTTAACATCCTCCTTCACCAGTATTTCTTCACTAACGTTTCACCTTAAGCCTTTCTTTATTACTAGTAGCGTCAGAACGAAGACTAACACAAAAAAAAGGAAACCGAATCATACCGTTGAGCTATATTAAGGGCTTTGCTTCATACACTTTGCGGCGAGAGGAGGGGAGTCAACGGTCACATAACAACAATGGGTCAACACGCTGCTCCCATAAAGAAGGAAAGAAATGCCCCCCAAAATAATTACATGACTCGGCTCCGGAGATACCTACATTGATACTCCCCTCGTGCAAGTACAGTTCATGGGAAGGAAAAAGGCTGCTGAAGTGTTTTCCAGCCAAAGCGATGAAAAAGTGAGGACTGATCATTTTTTTACGTTCATCTACATGCATTTTTTTTTTGTCATTGCAATAAGCCACGTCCTGCTTGCTCTCTCCCAGACCTCCTGTTACCGCTCGTTCCGCAGACACGATAGCGACCTATGTCAGGAATACGCCATCAGGAACCGGCCCAGAGAAGCCTCAGCGGGGAGACCCAAGGAGACTGAAACGGTATTCTTGGGGAGAAGGGAGAAGGCTGAGACGGCAGGAGTGATGGAGATAAGAAAATTGAGAGGAGGAGGGATAGAGATAAGGAAGGAGAGGTGGAAGGAGGGAGAGAGGGATGACAGGCATATGGGATGGAGGGAAGGAGAGGGAGATTGGGGGTAAAGGAACCGGACGGAGGTAAAAAAAAATACTACAAACTTTGAGGCTAATAAGAAAGATGATAAAGAGTCACTTGGCGAGCGCTGACAACAGCAATTACTTACAGAAGATAAAGAAGTCTCAAAGAAGTTAGGAGAAATGGTTCATCAAAGAGGGTGGTGTAGTGGAAGAAGGGAAGGGTGGAGACTAAAAGTGGTAACCGAACACATGGAGGGGAAATTAATATGGCCAAAGAGAAGAGGAAGGGAGGAGGAAGGAAGGCGGGGATGGGGAGGCAGGACGGTCAAGGGGAATAAAAGTGTGGAGACGCGGCTGGTTAGTGAGGCTGCAAGGTATGGCGGAATGATTACAGCCATGCCAGTCAAGGGTCAACGGCATCACCTCTGTCTACCTGGGCCACGGCTCACACCTTTGGGCTACCTCTCTATTGGCCTGCCTGTTATGTTGCTCCGTTGTTAATAACTTGTTAATTCTGACATTATCTCGCCCACGGTTTTGTGTTGCTCCTCCGCCACTCGTTCTCTCCATTTATTCCGAAACACTTCAATCTGTTTCTTCATTTATTTCGAAACATTTCCAGCTGTTTCTTCATTTACTGCGAAATACTTATATCTGTGCCTTCCACGACAAGCTTAGGCCTATCACATTTGTCAGTGCCTAGTTTATTTGCCGCAAAGTTTGTCCACCGCGTTCACCCACTTGAAGAGAAGAAATCCATCGCTCCTACATCCTCTTCGATCCTTAACCTTGCTCTGATAAAAGATTATGATATACTAAAAAAATTGGGTTAATAAAAAACGTTAATGATCTCTAACTAAAACGATTTTTTGTGACGTAGTCTGAGACTGTTAAGTGTTTTTTTCTTTTACTGTCATTGAGGAAGAACGGGGTGGGGCAGAGCGGGGCAGAGCAGGGCAGAGTTGGGCCAACTGCCCCGCCCGGGCAGAGATCGGTCGACAGTGGCTTCTAGTTAACATACATATAAGATGCACATAAAAATATGAAAGAAAAACTTATGATTTTCTCAATATTTCGGCTTATGTTGCGCGTGTTAGTCCGTCTGCCTGTTTGCGATTAATTCTCTCTCTCTCTCTCTCTCTCTCTCTCTCTCTCTCTCTCTCTCTCTCTCTCTCTCTCTCTCTCTGAGGGCGGGGGCTTGTGAGGGGGAGGGGCGAGTGAGGGGAGGGCGTTTGGGGCTGGGGCTTGTGAGGGGGAGGGGCGTGTGGGGGCGGGGGCTTGTGAGTGGGGGCGTGTGAGGGGGAGGGGCGTGTGAGGGGGGGAGGCATATGAGGGGGAGGGGCGTGTGAGGGGGTGGGCCGCGTGAGGGTGAGGGGCGTGTGGGGGCGGGGCTTGTGAGGGGGGGCGTGTGAGGGGGAGGGGCGTGTGAGGGGGTGGGCCGTGTGAGGGTGAGGGGCGTGTGGGGGCGGGGCTTGTGAGGGGGGGCTTGTGAGGGGGTGGGCCGTGTGAGGGGGAGGGGCGTGGCTTGTGAGGGGGGGCGTGTGAGGGGGAGGGGCTTGGGCCTCAGCTGGCAGACTTGTCCTGTCCGGCGCCTCTCCTCGTTTCCACCCGAGAAGCAGACTTTTGTTCATTAGCCCAGCAGCCCTGGGAAGCGAGGCGTGTCCGATATAGTTATGTCGTGGGTGGCCCGCTTAGCCTTCGCGATAATTGGTGCAAACACACTCTAAAAACAAAGCTGTAAAATACTACTTTCCTAAAACGAGAATGTTAAGTATACAGTAAAAACATGCCTGCTTTCCATAAACCGTTAAATTATGATAATTTTATTCTCTGTCAATAAAGTTTCACTAGATTATGGCATGCTTTGGGCACGTAGACAAAAAAAGAAAACTTCCCAATCCTGCCTCCCTCCTCCCCTCCTCCCCCGTGCCCCCTTGACCACAGCTCAAAACCCTCGCACACAAGCTAAGTATAAAGCCACTTGTTCCTGAAAACAAGTTCCTTACAAGCCATGGTGAGGGTGAAGGATGCACTTAGAAAATTCCTCGACTTTGGATATAAAATTATGAAAGACTCAAAAGCTGCAATGATGCTTCTCACTCCCCCCCAATGGCCGCCTGGAAGCCCAGTGCTCGACGGGGTAGGGTTTGTTGTGCCGACTCTGGGCCACGACAAGCCAGCAACTCCAGGGACACGAGGTCTTGGGTGTGAAATGTTGACATGGAAGGGTCGCACATAGTTTTCCGACCATATGCGACCCTTCCACATCAACAGGTCACACCAAGACCTCGTCTCCCCCGAGTCGCTGGGTTGTCGGGGCCCAGAGTCGGCACAGTGTGAACGGGGTTTAAGCGTGTGCAGCGATAGAAGGAGGATCTATAATCGGGTTATCTCTATTTCTATCCCGGCAAAACAGACGAGAGTTTAGGGCACGGTTGTAAGGTTACTAAAGGGTAAGGCAAGAACATGAAGGGCGGGGAACAGCGGCATGGTATATTGAGGAAGGCGGAAGTCATGGTTGCCGGCTGTATTGTGGTGTCTGCCGCACCGTCCGGCTCCACCCACACGGAAGAAAAGTTATCTCATTAGGTCGATACTCAACACATGCAGGATGCGACGGCTTGGTACAGTGTCGCGGGGGAAGCAAATGACCAATGATCACGGGGTGGCTGCTGACCTTGAAAAATAGGAGTGATATTGGCAGGCGTCTTTAATTATAAAGAAGGAAACTGGTAACACCTAGAAGCTGGAGGAAGGAATAAGGAATAAGGAATCTTGGGATGTTCAGATTTGCAATGGATAGCCCGCTGACTCAACATATAAAAGTTAATATGTAAGGAAGAACACTCGGTAAACCCCCAATATTGGACCCCAGAGGAATTCCTAACATGTAAGATAAATAAGCCCCCTGAGGACAAGTGATCGCCGGATGATTGAAATGTAAGTGGTCTTGGGACGTGCACTGGGAGGTGACGAGGCCCACGACAGGTACACTTACAGCAAGCCAAATTATGCGGATTCTAAAAAAAATTGGGAATGAGAATTATAAAGTAGTTGAAGTAAGAGTAAAAAGCCTTGTGCGCAGGAAATAGGCGGCTTATGTGCACACCCTCAACGAAAGTGAGAAGATACCAGCCTTGGAACTCAGATCCATTAAAGAAAAAGTGAATTTCCGCAAATGCAAGAAAGAATTTGATAGCAAGGAAAAAAGCTTGAAACAAATGGAAGCAGAAAATAAGTGGCGACGCTCTTAGTAGTGTAAACGAAGAGAAACCGGTGAATGGTTCTGCAGGACATCCTTCCTGTCACTTTTTTCAGCTGAAGTAAAAGGAATCGCTATTGAATCGCGCGCGCCATCTCAAGCATTTTTGAGGTAAAGGACAGGTAAAATTTTGGGGGTATGATACCTGAGCGTTGAGTTGGTACTCATCTCTGTCACCTCTGCCCTCGTGTGGTCGGTAGTAACCAATTACCCCTGAACACGGGGCAGCGTGACATCCAGGTAACTACAGGTTTCGTGGACTACCCATTAATTAACTGGCACGAATTGGCGGATGAAAGTGAGGGCTACGCCCAGACTGTCCCAAGCCAGGATCAAACCTGGACCTGCAGA